>NW_020449897.1:864544-999398 GCF_003343035.1 Apteryx rowi
TTCAGAGCTGTGGGGAAAACCTGTCTCCTTATCAGCTATACCACCAATGCCTTCCCAGGAGAATACATTCCCACTGTGTGAGTGATACATAAACAGGGCCTGGGGTGGGTGGGAGGCAAGCAAGGTATTAAAGGATGCAGAAACTCCTGTTCTGCACTCTGAAGGCAGGGTCAGTCTCCATGCCAGCAGAGGAAGGGCTGCCAAACTAGCAAAGGTGCCTCTATACTTCTGATCTGTCATTCACCTTTCACCAGCCTTATAAAGCCCTGGTATAAATGGGACATTTGGGAGACATTAAGGGTCTTGCTGCCTGCTAAGTTTGCATGCAGTAGATGGGGTCCTGCTAGGCAAAACAACTAGGAACCAGGCTACAAAGACAGTGCCAGGCCCAAGTGAAGCCTGGGTGATTGGCTTCAGGGGACAAGGGTCCCCACTTCCTTCCTTGCTCCAAGGTGCCTGCTGTCATCGGAGCAGGCACTGAAAACCCTGATGGTAAGAGTACGGCCACCAAAGCTGCCAACATATGAGTCCTGGAAGCAGGATTCAGCTAAAGGCTAGAGTAGAAGCTCTATGTAATCCAGCAGTTACATGTGTGAGGCTGGGACAGATCTGCAGCCTGCTGAAACGGGGAGCGAGTTTAGGGTTGCCTTAGACTGAGTCAGAAGGAGTTGTCTCTCCACAGTGTGTGGGGAGACATATCACACATATTCATACACCACTGGAGTACGGGGTATGAGTATGCAATGCAGAACCAGCCATTCCCCTAAGGTGGGAAAAGGAGCTAAGCACAGGGTGTCAGACTGTCAGCTCAGGTTCAGACCCTTTGGAAAGGAGAGGTACAAGAAAAGCTCAGAGTATCTCTTTTTTTCTAGACCATTTGCAACAAATTTGAAGCAGCAAGAACCCATCTCTTTTCACAAGTTGGTTTGTGCCAGGCTACCATCCCTTCCTGGCATGTGGCCATGCCTTTTGTGTGCTGCACACCATTTCTCTTCATGACTGAGAGTTGTGTCTGGAGGAAAGGGAGGCCCTTTTGTTCTCCTGGGCAGCATGGCTTCCCTGACAAAGAGGCCTGAGTACATTCACAGGGTCTTTGCATCGGTTCCCTCCTATCACTGGTTTCCCTTGTCTTAGCCTGAAAGCTTGTGAAAAAATATACCAAATGGGACAGGAAAGAAAAGTTTCTAGAAACCCTGGGGAGGAACAACACCTCAGTTGATTTAATAGCTGTTTTTTCAATAT
Source organism: Apteryx rowi (assembly GCF_003343035.1). NCBI lineage: Eukaryota > Metazoa > Chordata > Aves > Apterygiformes > Apterygidae > Apteryx > Apteryx rowi. The sequence continues at coordinate 865,787 of NW_020449897.1, forward strand.
GTCTGTGCTCTAAAGCATGCAATTCTGACTGCCATTCTCAAATATCTCATGCTGTATTTTCAAAGAGTAAGGGGGAAGCGGGGAAATCTTGGCATACTGGCCTCAATTCCAGCAGGAGGGTTGAGGAGTGCAGGGCTCTGGGGGTGCTACAGAGACACAGTGTGTAACTTTTTAAGAAGAAAGTTGGATTCTAGAGCACAAGAGAAAGGACAGAGGCTTGATTAGAGCTGGAACAGTCGTGGGAAGAGTATTGGTGAGAGAAGTGGAAAAAAGAAAGAGTTTAAGGATCTGCATGCAAGATAGAGAAGGTGGAGCTGCAGCCAGGCACCTGTCCAGAATAGCTGGGTGATGGGAAGGAGGTGATGCTGAGTGAAAAGTCCCTAAGGTAAAGGTTCACAGGAAACCAGCATCAGCCAGGTGAGCTGAGAAGGCAAATCACTACCCTTTGCTCTGAGGTGCACCTAATGGGATTGCTCAGCTCACCCTACAGTGCCAAATGCACTCCTTTTTTCCCCTGTCTGAGCCATGGCCTGTGTCTCTTCATTTCAGGTTCGATAACTATTCCGCCAACGTGATGGTTGACAGCAAGCCTGTAAATCTGGGGCTATGGGATACTGCTGGACAAGAGGATTATGACCGGTTGAGGCCCCTCTCTTACCCGCAGACGGTGGGTCATACTCTCTGCCCCTCCTACCTTGTGCTTCCCTCAGATATGCCTCCTTTCCCTGCTGCAAAACCAACATTTACCATACAGTGGTGACAGGACGGTTCCCTTCGCTCTCTGCCCTTTTCTGAGGATAGTTCTGGTGATATACAAGTACCTGAAAACTCCATAGGTAAAAGGGGTCTAAGAGGATTTTGGAGCCTTTATCTAAACTTCATTACTGGTATCACCTAGCAAGAAAATTGAGATCCTCAAGGGTATTTATGTGCCCAAGTGACACTGATTTCAATGGGGGACAGATACCTCATGGAGTCTGCATAAAAAAAAAATCTGTTCTTATAAAGTTAAGGTGACCTAGGGGACATAGGAGCTGACACAGGAGCTTTTCATGTTTCTTTGAACCCTGTTTGGGAGCCTGAACTGTTTGGCTTTTGCCTTGTAAAAGAGATGTAACATGTAGATACGTGTATTTGATCTGCTGATGTCTCAGTTAAGTCCAAGCCTCTAACAGAGCAAGTGAATGTTCCTCCTCAGACGGAGTTCACCAGTTGTTCACCATGTTGACAGAGTGGTTTCAGGGCTTCAAGGTCACCTTTTCTTGAGGATGTTGTTCCAAGCAGTCTCTTGGCAAGCTCAAAAAGACCCTGCTGTCTCAGGCTTTTGTCTGAAGGCTGTCATTGCAAACAAAAGGGCTAGGAATTAAGGGCAGTATTTTTTTCAGCTAGTTTCAGTCACATAGAAGTTGGTCACCTGGTGTAAGTTACTTGCCAGGGTCTTTCTGCAGTCAGGGCAGACAAGCATATTTCTCAATCACCTGCTTATATTCACCCTCGGACAAGTGCCAAGGATAGCTGGGGGGGACTGTGCTCTCAAGTATTCATCTCTGGTGATTGTAGAAGTATGGAAATGGGTAAGTTGGGCCTGACACTCTTGTTTTAGATAGCGGAAGTTGGATGAAATAAATATTATCTTGAAGAGCTGGTTTTGTTTTGTTTTGTTTTGTTTTTAATGGAAGTGCACAGGAGAAGTACTTATGTGGAGACCTTAGACTCTGCCTCATTTCTGTCTTGCATGTGTACTTTTGGGGTCGAATCTAGCCTTGTATCAAGAGCAGGCAAAAATATTCTGGCCTGATAGCTCTTTGGTGATCTGTGAGAAGCGAACAGGACGCTGTCAGAATATTTCCCATGAGGATGAGTGTGCCTACCGCAAAAACCCCATCCTCATAGTTAACAGTTTGGCTCTTCTGATAGTGGTGGCTATGGTTACCATGAGTCAGGGGAACAAATATCCTTCTTTCTTCTAGAGGCAATTAGCAGCAGTCAGGACTGTGTTGATTGTGAGGGACAGCTTTCTCCAGCATGGTCCTCCTTGTTGCTGAGGGAGGATGCTGCCCATCCTGCTCTGGTCTCCCCTCCCTACCTTCTGTCATGCAATCCCATGGTCTCTCCCTAACTCCAAACTGTGATTGTGTGCCTACAGGATGTGTTCCTGATCTGCTTCTCCCTTGTCAGCCCAGCATCTTATGAAAACGTCCGTGCTAAGGTGAGACAAGGCATCCTGGTCAATGAGGGGTTGTGGAGGATGAGTGGGAGATTGATGCTAGTCTTGCAAAGAGAGCAACTGCAGGTGGAGACTGCTAAAGGGCTGTCTAGACCCAGAGAGGTAGTATCTTTTTTGTGTCAGTCAGAAGGAACTAAAATATCAGCCTCCTGCAGACTTCTTTTCCAGTTCATCTCAAAGGAGATGGCCAACCCTATTAAAGAGCTAGTGTTCATCTTGCTGGGATACTTCAAGGTGAACCACAGACTTGTATTTCAAGGGCATCTTTCAGACAAGCCAGTCACAGCACAGCTCTTACTTTCAGGACAAATCTATAGGATATGAGAAGCAGGTACACAGCCTTTAGCTGGGAAGTGAGGGAAGAATGAAGAGATGGATGGAGAGGAAAACAACATAGTGTTTCCTTTTTACAACTTTCAGGTTCCTCCTTGGATTTGGGGGAGCCATGAAGGATGGAGTGCAGCTTATGCTCTTGCTTAACAGACAGTACTCAGCTGTGGCTTTCCCTTCCCCCCTCACCACTCCACTACTCTGGTATTTCAGCTCCTGAGGAATTAAATTCATGCTTTGAGCTCCAAGTCAAGGATTTTGCCTCTGTGGACCCTGTAACAGGGGCTGGTCTCAGCCAGGCTACAGTACCCAACACTGGATGAACGGGCAGTGTGGAAGGAAATGGTGTTAGCCATCTTACTGTCATTTTTCAGGGATGCTTTTTTGTTTACCTAATGCATGGCCATTTGACTTCCTCTTACATCTTTGCCTTTTTGCTCTCTCGCTAGTGGTTCCCCGAGGTGCGGCATCACTGTCCCAGCACTCCCATCATTCTGGTGGGCACAAAGCTGGATCTTCGTGATGACAAGGACACCATTGAGAAGCTGAAGGAAAAGAAGCTATCCCCCATTACATATCCTCAGGGCCTTGCCTTGGCCAAGGAAATCGGTATGTGTTTGGGGGTAACATCTTGGACCTACTGAAAAGAGAGAGGCAGAAGATAGTGGCTTTCCCTCAGCCTAATAAGGCCTCCTTGCAGGCATCTCACAGTGGTCGAAGACCACGGACAGCATCTCTGAGGGAGATTGGTAGACACATTAAGGGTTGTGGAACAAAATGCGCTTCACAAAGGTCAGGAAGGAGATCCAGTCCTTGAGGGAACCTCAGTACCTCAGGCCCCTGCCTTCTGCACAGCCAGTGTCTCTTTCCTTCCCATCCTCCCCCCCCCACACACACATACACACTCGCACACTCCTCTCCCCTTTTTCTCCTCTGCCTCTATCTGGGCCAATATTTTGCTATGAAAGCCACAGCTGCTCTGTGGGCAGAGGCCTCTCCTCCACATCCGGAAACAGGCGCAAGAATGAGTTTTCTAACATCTCTCAGGAAGAGTTGCAACTGCGGCTTCCTCTTCCTGCCTCCGGTAGCTGGGTTTATACATGCAGCCCCAAGTACGTGTCTCACCCCAGCATTCATCTCTGGGCATCACCTCCCTCACATGCTTGGGGACAGGCACAAATGCCTGTGCCAGGTAACCTCTCTTCTGAGATACAGCACACAGAGACAGCAGAGAGGGTGAAACACGCAGCCTAAGAGAGAGAAGGTTTCAACTGGGAGTTTAGAGGGGAAGGTGGCCAGCCAGCATAACATAGACAGCCTCACAGGATGGCTCTGCTTTGACTACAAGAGTGGAGAAAAAACAGTTCCTGGTCTTGTACAGCTAGCAAGCTTTTACCCTGAGGTCAAGACTGCCTGAGTGAGTGAAGTGTGTTGTGGACATGCTTACTGGATTTTGGCACCTGAATTGTGTTTATTCGATTCATGTAAGAGCTAGGTGCCTTGCTCTCCAGCTCAGGGCCTCTGAGAATACAGGGGTCTCGAGAGTCCCAAAAGGGAGGTGACACATGATTCAAGATGCCACCAGAGGTCCTTGAGGCCAGGTGGTCTGAATAACACTCAAAGCTTGAGAATAAGACCTTTCAAGATGAGACTCAGTTGGTGTATGTGCCTCAGGACTCTGTCTGTAAAATGGGCACTGGGAGGGGAATGTGTTGGGACTGTGAGGTGATGGGAGCCAGAAAAGTACCAGTGATACAGACACATGCATCTCTTTCTGCTTGACATTGATTTGTTGTATTCCTCTTGTATGATTCTCTTCTGAGTGAGGACCTTCACAACAAACTCCTGGATACCCACCCTGCCCACCCCCAATTCCCTTCCTCCTCATTACAGCACCTGCCTTCCTCCTAACAGACTCTGTGAAATACCTTGAGTGCTCGGCATTGACACAGCGTGGCCTAAAGACAGTGTTTGATGAGGCCATCCGAGCAGTGCTCTGTCCGCAGCCCACCCGGCCAAAGAAACGAATATGCAGTCTCCTCTAGGAGGGTAAGTGAGAAAGGGATCCCTGGGCAGGATACTGCCAGTCCTTTCCTGCTCCTGAACCCAGACAGTCAGGACCGCTGCATTCCTATGGCCTGCTGTGCCTGGTGGGATGGGTCATCCTGAGAAAGAGAGAGAGAGAGACAGCAGCCCTGTGCAGGGAGAGGACCAGACGTGGTATGATGGAGCATACAGCCCACTATCCGCTTGCCCCTCCTTACTGCCTGCCCATGTGAAGGTTTGCCCCCATCTCCTGGCATGGGGAGGCACAAGATTTTCCGCTTCTGCCCTCATGGAGAAGGGCTGTTTGTCACCTTCTGCCCCAGAGGGAACAGCATCCAAGCTGCCCTGGGGATGACCTGCTGTGAGATCTGTGAAGCCGCAGCCTTTGCCCATAGAAAAAAAAGAAAAAAAACCACTCTTCCTTATTTATGGGAACCATAAATGACAGACCAGACAGCCCTTCCTCTTATCAGCCCCTGCTCACCTCAAGGGGTCTCTTGTATCTGTTCATCAGCAGGCAACTGCTGCCCCCCCTACTCCCCAGCCTCCTTTACTTCTCATATTATCCCCTCCTGTTCTTCCTCTTCAACTCAAGGCAGCAGAGGAAGGAGAGGGACTTCAGGACAAGAGGCAAAGCTGGTCAGAGCCTGAGGAGAGAGAAGAGAGGGAGCTTTCTAACCAGGATCCAGGCCCTTTCATCCTTCCCCCACCACCAGGACAGGGGGAGGGAGAACAAGAAAATGGCTGAGCTGGTTTCATGAGGCCTGTCATTGTTTTGACTACAGATCCCGGCCCTGTCCCGATGCCAGGCTCTGCCCGACACACAGGAGAGAGATGGCTCCAGCATCCCGGAGCTCAGTACCTTGTGGCGGTCACTGCGCTTTTTACTTCTGCTGGCTTGAAAGACTGTTGTGGGTCTGTAGCAGCGGTTTGTCCATTTGCACAACCTCCCCACATTCACCCCACCCTGGCCACCCCTCCCCTCCCTCACAGATGCCCTAGATGATTACAATATAGCGACCAAGACCCAATAAACAGACTGTACATTCCTGCTATGTCTGTGTTGCTGCACCTCGGGGACACAGCCATGACTCACATAGCAACAGGACAGCTGGAGAGTTCAAGGCACCTCCTAGTTGTACCCTCCTGGTAGTGACATCCCAGTCAGCACCATGCTGAGCTTGGTACTGGGGAGCCCCAGCCAGTATGGGGTGAAGAGATGTGTCCTCTTTTATGCACAGAGTTGCTGAGTTCTCTGCTGAGCTCCTAGCATTCCTCAGCAAGGAGCAAATAGCATGCCAGGCAAAGGCAGCAGGGTGATCATGCCTCAGCTTCTGCTTTTCCATTTCTCAACTTCTGTGTGTTCAGAGGAAAGTTTTCTCCCCTCAGGCCTGGCCTGACAGAGCTTAGCAAGCCTTTCCCTCCTCTGCAGGCTTTGGGAGCAGACACCCAGACCTAGGCTCTGCTTTGTGGGGACTGCCCCTGCAGGTTGCTGGGGAAACCCTTTCACCAAAATAGTTCTTCATTAACTCTCCTAAGCTCACGTCATAGACAGTCATATCAGTATTGGCACTCACGCACACTGCCAGGCACAGGCAGAGTGAGAAAAGGAAGGGGGAGGGCAGAAAAAAAAAGAGAGAGGAATGAGTCACCAGTCCAGATAAATTGCCTCCAAGTCACTAAAATTAAGCTGAAGAGAGTGGTCCCAGAGGTACTATGGATCTGGCAGCTATGAGCACCTGCTTTACTGATGCATTGCAGGGCTTTGAGAGCAAGAAGTGTTAAAGGGTGGCTGCTACTGCCACTGTTTGCAGGTGGGAGGAGGATTCAGGGTGAAATGATTGGCACTGCAAAATCCTGCAGTCCTAGGAGGGCACTGAGAAACTGTGGAGTTGAGCCAGCTTACCATTCCTGAATGCAGCACTGCTTCTGAGTTTCAAAGGCTGCTTCCTGCACTGAGGAGTTGCACAGGTAGCTTCAGCAACAACCTACTTCAGTGAAACCCCTGAATGACCTTGCTGCCAGGGAAATTTCTGCAAGTTCAGTTCATGGTTGTATGTGAGTAAGGCAGTTCAATTCAGTGACATAAAAAATTATGCCCTGGTATCTCCAGAACAACTCTGGAGGACATCCTGTGGCAGCGAGTTCCACAAGTGCCTGTATTGCGCATGGGCTGCTAGACAAAGTGCCCAAGCCCTGTCCAGAGATAACATAAATTGTGTCAGCACAACTCCAGTGGAGCAGCAACAGACCTTCAGGAACATATGCATATCTATGGAAGGGCAAGGGACACAAAGCCCTTGAGACTGGGATCTAGCCACTCTTATATATCCTAAACATRATTCAAACAATTGAATTCCTAAAGGGTTCTTGTTCCCTTTCCAGTTCCCAAGCTCTGGTTTTGATCTTCTCAGTGTTTTTTTTTCTGCCCTGTCACCTATCCCACAGAGCAATGCAGAGAGAGGAGAGGTTTGCTATATGCGTGAAACACAATTTATATATCTACCTACTTGCAATAGGGCGCATGCTGAGCTCTCCTTCCAACACAATTCAAGTAGCTTGCAGAACCCTTGCTGAAGCTGTTTGAAGCAAAGAATGGGGCAAAACTCTTGAGTGATTATTGAGCAAGCAAGTTGGGGACCTAGAAGCTGTGATCATGTAACTCTGTGCTTGAGCTAACAAGTTCTCAAAGGGCTAGTTAGCCTGGCTAGAGCTCTGCTGTTGCATGACTCTTTTTCTAATAGGAAGCAAATCATGGGCTCTCTGCATGGTGCCATGGATACTTGCCCCTGCCATGACACAGATAGCCACTGGGTGCTGCCCGCATCATTCTTTCCCCAGTGAAGCCTCCTCCAGCTCGTCTCCAGACATCATCTTGGCCAAAACCTAGGCTAAAGCTATCCTGACAGTTTTGTAACCCTGTAGTGACTTCAGCTGTTCTTTTGAGCAGCGCTGGCTGGACATAAAATTGCTCAAGCAGGTTTGGAAGCACAGTTGTAGTTCCGGCTATGTTCTGCTCGCAGACATAATCCCTGGTTCTGTCAAGACTGAAATTTGCCCTAGGAGTTCAAAAGCAGTGGCAAATGGCAAGAGCTGGGTGACTGTGCAGCACAAGGAGTTACTGCTGTTGACTGCAGGGAAGGGGGTGGAGAGGAAAGGGAAGCACTTTGTGCAGCAAATAAGATGGGGAAATCCTAATCTCCTTCCTGGGAAAGTGATCATACAAAGGAGCTTGATTTCTCTCCCTGCCCCATTTCCTCTGGGTCCATACCTTGGAGCAGAGATGAGATCTGGTGGGAGAGTTTGAGATTGTTTCTTTTTCTCAGTGAAAGTGAAAAACACGTGATTCTGCAGGGAGCCAGGGAAAGGAGAGAACTGAGACAGGCAGCCCCCTATGTTCCCATCTGCTTTCAGTCCAGTCCATCTGAAAGTGCTTGTGGGGCAAAGCAGAAGGGAGAAGGATTTGTGTGCTCATTGCCCCCCCCCTTCTGGGTATCTTGCCAGCCAGAAGGCTTTGCTGTGTCCCTGTAGCCCTGAGGGGCACTAGTCCAGTCTGCAAGATCCTCGGGGCTGGGAGTCCCTCCCATGTGGCTGTGAAGTGCCTGTGGGCATTAGTAGAGTGCTTTGCATTTCCACATCCCCCCCACCTAGGAGAGCTGAGATGATCCACCCCCTCCTGCCACAACACTCTCCCAACACACAGCTGCTCTCTGCATCTCTCTCTTCCTCTCTGCCTCACCTCCACTCTCCCTGGTTCCTTCCTCTTAGTGCACTCCCTATTTCTCCATCTGTCACTCCCATTGTCTCCCACCCCCACCTCGACTCTCCCCCTCTCCCTCCTTGCTTCTCTCCTGTCTCTCTCTCTCTCTGCATCCCAGCTGCTCCCCTCCTTCTCCCTGTTCTCCTGCCCTATCATTCATCCGCTCATTCTCATTCTCCTGCTGGTGTTTCTGTGCATGGCATCGACTGGCTGTCAGGATCCTTCCTGGAGTAGCTGACGCTCCACTCCATCTACCTAACCCTGGCAGACAAGCCCCCCCCCCCCCCTCCGGCAGATGGCAAGGGGAGCGTGGAGAGTTTGAGGTCTGTCAAGCTACCAGCGTGAAGGGCCTCACATCCCTGGAAGGACGCAAGCACGGCTGGCTGGCCATCAGCGGGCACATGAGTGGGGCACAGGGCTGAGGAGGAGACATCCCACATCAGTAAAAAAGGGAGCAATGGTCAGGTCCAGGAAGAAAGACTTGCATCTCTGATAGTACATTTTGGGACTGGCTCCCTCCTGGGATTGCTTTGCTCAAATGCTTTTAACAAAGGGGAAGGGGAAAAACATGACACGGATTCTCCTGGTGAAGCAGAGGAAAATGTACATCCCAATGACACGTAAGTACCAGGCGGCTCTGCCTGCCCTTCCCAGATGGCTCCCGCGGGCATGAGTCCATGCAGAAGTTGACTCTGCAGTCCCAGAGAAGAAAGACTGCCGACTCCCCCTCCCCACTCTGCCAGCACATCCTGGCCCCTACCACAGAGCTCAGCCCTGCAATAGGGCAGGGGGAGAGCTGAGCTATAATGGGACCGTGGGAAACAAGTTGAAAGGAAGGGGAGGGTGGCAAGAGTGTTGCAAGTTACTGAACTCAGTGGTCCCTCCCAGCTTCTATTCCTGTTTTATAATCAGATATAGGTTCAGCTTTTAGCACCCCCCTCCTCCTCTCATTCTATGCAGAAATATAGAAATAAGATTTTATTTTCCTAAAGAACAATGGCAGTGCCTATTCACTGTCCCCTCCTACCTCTCTGACCCCCTGCTCTCCAGTTGTATGGACCAGCTATGTTCTGGCAGCACCTGTCTGGGGATCCCAAGCCTCTTGCACCAGGTGCTCTCCACATCAGTAAGGGCTGACCCCAAACAGGTGCTGACACACTTTCTGTTTGAGGTCAGTTTCCCATCAATTCCTGTCAGATGTGGGCACTGCCAAAGCACCCAGCAGGATGGATCTGATCTAGATCAAGCTTTGATGTCAAATGGTTGTTCTGTCCAACTAGCCAGTGTGTGTGATATGGAGTTTAAGCTGGTAGATGGTACCTGATAAAGTTAGAAAGGCACAGACTGACTATGCCTTCTTAAGGACAAAGTTTCTCCATCACAGTTGTCTGTAATGAATTGGTGCTTTATGTTGCATGCCTTAGCATTTCTGATAGGGTTTTATGAGCCATGAAGCTGTATGTATTGCTAAACCACAGCCTGAGCAATCAGCTTCGAGGTCTGGACCCCAGACACTTCCCCATATACTCTATAGCCCCATCAGAAGTGTCCCCAGCCATATTTGACATCTGTAGGGCTCTGTATCCAAATGTCTTTTTGGAAATTCCTGTGCATGCAGAAGAAACACCCACAGAGATCCCTCATTATGTCCCCACATTTTAGAGGACCATCTTCTTGTGAACACACTGTTCTGTTCTCTGACACCCTTCCCAGGGCTCTTTGTCCCCAGGGCCAGCACTGCCCCTCCTCTTTCCTCCAACAATGGCTAACAAGCACATACGTCATTAGAACAGCAGCAGAAAAAAATCTCAGAGGGAAGATCCTAAAAGTTAGAAATTGAGATGATCAAATCATTTTCTACCCTGCCCACCTGTTGCAGCCACTGACAATGTGTGGGACAACCCAGTACTGCAGGACCCCAAGAAATGGGCTTGCATTGAGACACTGTGTCACAGCCCAAGGCACGTGCAAATAAGGAAAGCTTAAATAATTCCAGTCCTTCAAAGATCATTTAAATATAGCAGGAAAGTACTAAGTATTTCATGCATTGGCCTATAAGAATCAGGGAAGAATGGGGTTCAGACATGGTTGCCCAGATGTCCCATCAGCCTATCAGATTAGGTTCTATCAACATATGATTTGGTACATTTGTGAAGACTGTCGGTTTTACTTACCTGATATCCTAGGTATCCATCCAAAACTCAGGTCTTTCCTGAGGTTTCCAGAAGTTGGAATGGCATCAACATAAAAGAATAAAAGCTGTAATATCAAGACATGTGTAAACAAAGTTGGGATGCTGTGGAGAATCCTGTATGGGAGAAAAGTTTCTGGAATGTTTCTGGCCTCCTGAAAGTAGTTAATACTGGGAACCCTTTCCTCTGAGATCCCTAACTCTTATTTCAAGGCCAAAGGAGCTTCAGAGCTCTAAAAAATCTACTGGAGTGGGTACAGATGACCCTCAGGGTCCCTGTCCTCTTCCGTCCAGGTCATCCCCGTTTCCATGAAGCTAATTCATCAAGAGGGTCACCCTTCCAGTTCACTCCTCCAGCAAGCTTTGCCAGAGTTCTGGTAATCCTGACAGCATCACACACATCTCCCTGCATAAGGTATGCCAGGATGTCTCCAGGCTTTACTATGTGCAGGGTTGTATTAGTCACGTGTATAGTGCCATGACAAAAGACAAAAGGCACATCCTTCCCCTATCTGTCCCCTCGCTCCCTGCAACTTCTCACCTAGTGTCAGCTGAGAGCTGGTGGAGAGCGGAGAGCTTGTTTGTTCAAGGCTCTGAGTGATATGTGTGCTGTTTCCATGCCAAAGCTTGATGTGACGGGCAGTCTGGCATCTCAGATTAGGAGGGCTGGGACAGTGCTTTGATGTTGTGAACAGCTGAAGCAGGCAGAGCCTCTTCCATTAGCAGTGTGTTGAAGGGTACAGAAGGAGAGAGAGGGAATGCAAGAGAGAAAGACAGAGCGAGAGAGAGAGGTCTGGACTAGTCCCTCTTGGGTTATCAAAAACAATCATCTGGCTCTTCCTTTACTCCCAAAATGGCATAACACAAACCATCTCCTCTCCAGCTCAGGTGCAGAGCCCAGCTTCTGGCTTGAAATGAGAGAAGAGGCATTTTCATTCTTGCTGGTGGGACTAGCAATCCCACAGTAACCTGGTCAGTTCAAAGGAAGCTTCAGCAAGCAAGAGGATACTTAGTGAATTGGGGAGCCAAAACTGGGCTGGCACTTTGTCACTGTATGCTCTCCTCCCTTTTGTTTGTAAGGCAGTCGCCCCTGATAAATGAGAACTAGGTGCCTTGGGACTATTTCCCCAGTGTTAGAGCCATAAGCAGAAAATAAGAAATTTACCCTTCCTATGACTAGTCTGTGGCTCTTTCCCCAGGGGATCTTTCCTTAGGAGAGAGGATCTGTTGGCTGTGCATTGAGCCATGTCCCTGTTTGTCCCTCCATGCCCATTGTGCCTCCCAGGACTGGATGGCAAAATGTTCCAGTGCCTGCCAGCACCCACAAACCCAGCTTGACTTCCCATGCCTGTCCATACCTCCAACCATTAATGCTGTAATTTTATTTGTGGCTTGTTCAGCTGTCATATCCCCAGTATAAATAGCTCTCTTCTCCTCCTCTCACCTCCAGACTGCTAACTGATCCTGCAGGGAGACTGCCCCCTCCCTCTTCTCTGTCTCTGCTATGGACGCTTCTGCTTTCAGCCTCCCCACCCCGGCAGTGTCAGAAGAGAGGAATGCCTCTGACAGCTGGGCAGGCTTCATCAGTGCCAACGGCTCCACCATCACCAGCCCCGGTGTCATTGTCAGTGGTGTCCTCATCCCTCTGGTTTACCTCATTGTCTGCGTGGTGGGGCTGGCTGGGAATTCTCTGGTCATTTATGTGGTCCTGCGGCACTCCGTGAGTGAGTCGGTGACCAACATCTACATCTTGAACCTGGCCCTCGCTGACGAGCTCTTCATGCTGGGCCTGCCCTTCCTGGCTGCACAAAACGCCCTGTCTTACTGGCCCTTTGGGTCCTTCATGTGTCGCCTAGTAATGGCCGTGGATGCCATCAACCAGTTCACCAGCATCTTCTGTCTGACAGTGATGAGTGTTGACCGCTACCTCGCCGTGGTCCACCCAGGGAAGTCCTCCAAATGGCGGACAGCACGGGTTGCCAAGGCTGTGAGTGCAACTGTATGGGTGCTGTCATCTGTGGTGGTGCTGCCTGTGGTGGTCTTCTCAGACGTCCCCTTAGGTATGAGCACATGCCACATCCAGTGGCCAGAGCCTGCCTCGGTGTGGAGAGCTGGCTTCATTGTCTACACTGCCACCCTGGGCTTCTTTGGGCCACTGTTGGTGATTTGTCTCTGTTACCTGCTCATTGTTGTGAAGGTCCGTTCCTCTGGCAGGCGGGTGAGGGCTCTGTCCTCCAAGCACAATCTCTCAGAGCGCAGGGTGACCCGCATGGTGGTGGCTGTTGTAGCTGTCTTCGTCCTCTGCTGGCTCCCCTTCTACGTCCTCAACATCATCAATGTTGTCTGCCCATTGCCAGAGGAGCCGTCCCTCTTTGGTGTTTACTTTCTTGTGGTGGTGCTGCCATATGCCAACAGCTGCGCTAACCCCATCATCTATGGCTTTCTCTCCTACCGCTTCAAGCAGGGCTTCCGAAGGGCCATCCTCAGGCCATCCCGCCGAGTACAGAGCCAAGAGGTGCCAGCATGCCCCCCAGAGAAGACTGATGATGAAGAGGAAGTGGGAGAGATCAGCAAGATCACCCAGAATGAAAATGACAGGCAGGAACGCCCCCTCAGCAGTGGGGCAGGAGAAAGTAAGGAGCAAAAACCACTCCCTGAGGAGCCTTTGGGCTGCGAGAAGAGCAACAGGTTGCATGTCAGTTATTTATGATAAAAGGAAAGAGAGGTTGGGACATGGGATCCCCTTTAACCTCGGTGTTACTCCAGCTTGAAACAGATGGGAGAGGTTGCCACAAGGGAGGTACTAAAGGCCAAGACTGCTTAAAGATGAAGAGGACTCCAGGAGCCTGTGGAAAAGGCAAAACATTGTATCTGACTTTGGAAGGGACCCCTGGGTCTGTGTGGTACCCAGAGAAGTGATGGACATCATTGACAATATAGAGAGAGGAAGGGCAGCAGCATGATCCATCGTCATATTGCCCAACTGTGAAGGGCATCAGCTACCATCTGACCGTGGCACCTCAAGAAAGTCCTCAAAATGGCACATGGAACATGTAGCCACAGCTACTGAAGATCTAGAATGGACATCCCAGTGTCAGATTTCCCTGAAGGAAGAGCAGGAATGAAAAATCTCTGCAGCTAAGACATACCAACCAGATGCATGAATGGCTGACCCTTCTCTAGCTCTGCCTTGGGGACAGCTTCCCCACCTGCACTAGTCCTGGCTGGAGACCACTCTGACTGCCCAAAGCCTCCTTTTTGTTTCTAGGGTTCTCATGACCTCTGGGCAGACTGATGAAACTTATCTGGGGGAGCAAATGGAACATTTCTTTCCTGAACTCTGTATTCCTCAGAGCTTTCTTGGTGCCTCTGCACCATGCTAGAAGGTGTAACAAGGATGGAAAAGAAGCCAGTGAGGCATGGGTTGGGGGCAGGATTTCTTACAAGAAATGCCCTTTCCCCCTTCCTTTCCCTAAGTTTTACTGTAAACAAACAAAAAGCTTTTGGACTTAAAGACCAACTGAGCAGGACCACTCTGTGTTTAGGGGAGGGGGAATGCTATAGATTTGGGTCTCCTGAGAATATACACTAGTATCTGAATGACTGTGAGACAGATTGATCTCTGCATGGAGGGGTGTTTGGCTGTTGCAGGAGATCAAGGCATCAGTATCAGTACTTGGCAGGGTGTTTGTCTCCCATGTGTGAGGGCTATGGGCAAGGGAGTTGTGATACTATGAACTGATTTGTCTTGTGGGGAATGGTTGAGTATTTGGCTCAGGATGGAGAAGAAATGATATGTCTGCATGTATATAAAGGAGACTGTATGGGAAAGTTTGATCCCCGGACTGTATGTCTGGGTCTGTCCACATGAGTGCACAGGATTGGCTGTGTAAGCCTTGGAAGTGAGTTTCTTAGCAGGGAGAAGCTGGAAAGAATTTGTACAGGACAATTACATGCTCTGTGGGCACAAGGGTTAGATATGCACAAAGGCAGGCGTGTGGGATGCTTTTCAGGTGCCAGGAATTGATTTGACTCAGAATGGCTGAACAGGGTCAGAGATTGAGGAGCCAGTGCTGTGGGGGTGGTAGGGGGTGGATTGGGCACTGATGTTAATCTGCATGTGTGTAAGTTTGTGTGTATGCGCGTGCGCGTGTGTGTGAGTGTGACTGTGGGGTGTTTATAAATGTGTACAAATGTGCATAAGAGGGTATATGTGTTTATATAAGCATATACGAATACAGATGACAAAGTGTGTTTACATAATTGTGGGATCTTTAAAAGTAGATTTGTCTGTGTAGGCATGCAAGTATGTATGGAAGAGTGTGTGTGCATGTAGCTGGTTGTGTAAGAGTGTGAGAGGATGTGTGTTGGTGTTTGTGTTTGCTTGTGTGCGTCAGTTGGTGGATGGAAGTTGTAGGTGGGCCTGCCAGAGTGTGCAGGCTACAGGAGCAGCGATGTACAAACACGTGTGGAATGAAGGTCTGTCCCTCCACTTTGGCTACATTCCAGCAGGCTCTGCTAAATGTCTCTCCCCACACCTTGAACTTCTCCACAAATGCTGTTGCTAAGTTACGGACACAAAGAAGACTCTCATACCAGAGCCCTTGGTGATATCTGGTTACTTTTCTCCATAAGTAATTCAGAGAAATGGGAAAGAAGAGTGAGGGACCCATCAGAAGAAGAAAGATCTCCCTGAGGTGAGGAGATGGAGGAGGTGAGGACATGGACAGTGGAGAGTCAGTGACAAGAGCTGGCTGGGTGACGGAAAGGTGTCTCACAGGTCATTTCAAAGAAGGCATGAAGTATGAAGGGATAGCAAGAGGGCCAGGTGTGCTGGGACAGTGGACAAAAGCCCTAGGCTGGGAAGCAGTATGAGCTGGAGAAGCTGAGGATGAAGGGAACAGAATCACCTTACAAAGAAGAGAGAGCTGAGGTCACCCCAATACAATGTGAGAAGGAATGAGGGCCTGGCAGGCACCAGGGGGACCAAGTGCAGGGGACCTGAATGCAGGAAAAGAGCTTGGCAGAACACCAGTGAGGAAACGTGCCCCAGCCACACCAGAGACCAGAGGGAGGGTGGCAAGGGACTGTAAAACATGACAGAGCTGAAGAAGCTCGGCTGGGCTCTCCGTCGTTGGAGCAACCACCACCTCCCTGACAGAGAGTACTCATCCCCATGATTCCTCCACCCTCTTCTTTCCTTTCTGAGCCTGGGACATTGGTGCCAAGTCATCCATGCCTGCAGGCTCAGCCTCAGGAGTCAATGCTGAGCTACCAATGCTACCACTCAACCATTGCTCACCTCTTCTTGCAAAGTGCACTTGCTCCCCTGAGTTTGTGGGCAGGCACATACCCAGGAGTGCAGGCTCACCTCATGGTGAAAAGAAAACTTCAAATGTCTGATAGCCAGTTTCTACCCTCTGCTACTTCTTTGTGTCTCCTCTTCCTTCCATCCACGTACAAAATCCCCGCGCTGTGGGCCTCATTGGGAAAGCAGCCAAACTGTTCCTAGAAATGGCATAGACAGTGTGTTGGACCAAAAAGGCATCTTTTATTGCATGGGTTCCTGCAGCATCCAACGGCAGGAAGGGCAATAAAGAAATCCCAGCAGAATGAAAATAAACTGCTGGAGTTCCTGCCTCTATATGAGGCAAGAAAAGTAGAAAAATTAAAAGTGGGTATCCACCAAGTGGGTAGATACATGGACAACACAACAGTTGAAATGGGGGTCTGTGTTGCTCCTCTTGTAGTCAGTAGCAGAGCAAGGTAAACGCTGGGCACCACTGGCACAGAAAAAACAGAAGGTCAGAGAAGAGATGGTATGAGCTGGGGATCATGTAGTGCTGTCTGGGGCTAATAACCAGGTGCAGAGAAATGTTTGTGATAGGGGATGAGGACGTTACAGGAGGTGGCTCAAATGAGTGGGGAGCAGATATAGAAAAGGTTTCCTTCTCCACTGAATGGCTGTACAGCTGCCTAGAGGAGGTGGGGGAGTTCCCACTGCCAACAACACTTGTCAGACATGCTCTCCTTCACCATTGAATCAAGCTGAGACTTCATTTCACACGCCTTTGCAGCTCTGTCTGCTGCAAGTCACCACTCAAGAAACTCCACAGACTGGCTGGCTTCTTAAAATACTTTTCTACATCTTTGAAAAGCTCAAGCATTGGAATGCCAACACTGAGCAGGTACTCCAAGGAAACCCTGTACATCCTTTTGGTACACAGAGTCTGAGCCCAATAGAAGCAGCTCTGCAGGGGAGTCATTTGGGGAAAACAAAACATGTTCTGGGGATACCTGTAAACAGTTTGGAGTCTAGTTTAAACAGCAGTTTTAAAAAAGGGTCACAAGTATCACATTATTCTACCTTTTGATTTCTTCTTCCTCCTACTCTATAGCCTATTTTTCAGTGACAAATGAAAAAAAAAGGAAGGAATTTTTTTGTCTGAAATACATGAGGAGAAAATGAATGCTGCAAAATTCTGCAAAATATAACCATTGATTAAAAAGCTGTTTTTCATAGAAACAGACATTTGGAATTAATGATATTACCTCACTGTCAGCTGACCTCCGCCTCTCTCCTCAGCTCTGTCTCCATCCTGGTGAATCCTCAGCTTTTTCTGTGATAATAGCACTAATCTGAATACCTTTGTGATCACTTTCCCCCTCATAATAACAGTGTGGCTGACTCTGGGCAACCCAGGGGCCACAGGTGCCATGCACAGTGGCTAAGCGAAATTCTGGCTGTGTTCAGGGTATTTGTTCCAGTCAGATATGGAAATGGATTTTTCTATTCTGGGTGCAGAGACACAGAGATAAGGTCTCCATCAAGCCTTGTGCTGCACAAAAGGTTTTATTCTCATCACGTAGAGACTGGAGCTGCAAGACCAGAAAAGGCCGCAGTGATTCCAGCAGCATTGTGCAATGTCTCTTCCCAGCAAACATTTGATTATAGACAGGGTATTAGAGACATGGAGAGCCCATTCTGCCAGCCGCTGAAAGATTTCATATGTACATGTCAGAGTGCATGACAGCAAATATGGAAAGGCATATGTATGTGATGTATATGCGTGTTTACACATGAGTGTTGATGTGACTGCATGTGTGTATGTGTGGGTACGTGTGACTGTATATACATTCATGTGTGTGGATGCTTCTAATTTATGTTTATCTACTTGTGCATGAGACCATATGTGGCCACCCACAAAAACGCATGTGTGCCTAGACATGCCTCTACCTCTCGGCCTAAGCACGTATGCAAGAATACAGCACGTTCCTCCCCCCGCCCCACCCAAGGCAGAGGCAAAAACAGGGATTTGACAACTCGACCTTGCAAACAACCCTTCCCAAGCTCAGGCCCACCATGCTTGCACACCCAAGCCCATTTGTGCCTGTCCAACAATGGCATCAGGCAGCTTCAGCTCCACTCAGTTTGACCCTTCAGCTCTGCAGTGGCTTTTCTGGAGAGCAATTGGCAGGGCAAGGAAAAGTGATAGAGGAGAGGTTGCAGTGGCAGAGGAGAGGGTGTGTTTCCAGGCTGTTACTAACACAGCCCACACTTGATGTCCTTTGAAGCTATTATCAGGAAGCAACTGTATCTGCAATCTGCAGGGTAACACAGAGGCTTAGTTCAGGCAAATGCAAAACTGTCCAGGCCACATTCTGCTTCAGCTGCGTATGGGAGTGTGGAAGAAGGAGGTGTGGGGAGGGGGCAGGAAGCAGTTAATCTGTTGTTGAAGTAGGGGAGCCAGTAAGAAAAAGAGGCAGGGAGATACAAGAAACACCCTTCCAAAGATGTTCCTGGCTCCCCTGAGGATGCAACAGAAAACTGAAATGTTTTATCTGCTCAAACGAGTGGAAAATATGCAAATATTTGCTCGTGAAAACTTAGTGTTCTTTGCCTTCCCAAGCATAAAATATGCAAACGCCACGCAGAACACAGCCAGCTCACCCAGACCTCACACTTAGCACGTCATGCACAAACACACACACATACTCAGCACGTCAATGCAGCCAGCTAAAGATATGTGCCTGGGCTGCAGCAAGTCCTTCTATGCATGACAAACAGGGATGTGTGGGAAGGAAATCTATATGCCTTGACTCACATACAGTGTATACAAAGACATTTCAAATTATGCCCCATCACTGTTTTCTTTAGTGATCTTTAATCAGAGCTTCAGCTAAGCTGAGAGGGGGGTTTGCAGAGGGGACAAAAGAACTTGTCCCTAACCAGGTGTCTTCTTGTACTCAGCCACAGGTACCATCCATTGGGAATAATGGTGCCGGCACAGACAGCCTTCAGAGCTGCAGCCTCATGCAACACTCGCAACAAGCAGCTTTGCATGCAGTGCCACGCACCAGGCCAGGTGCAATGCAGGGGCAGCCCAGGGCCCTGCAGCCCGGGGATGGGGGAGGAGACACGGGGCCTCGGTGCGCTGTGCTGCTTTTCCTGCAGAGGGGACTCGGCACCCACCCGAGGCCGCTGCTGTGCTGGGGACAGCGGCCCTGGATCTGCCTCCTGTCACCCCTGGCACCGAGCAAGTTCCTCCTGCTCTGGAGGCAGGGAGGGAGGTGGGGGCCGGCAGACCTCCAGCTGCAAAATCGGACAGCCCCAGAGCTGGCTGCACCATGGCTAACCTGTGACCAGATGTCACAGACATGCATTTTCCCACCTGGAAATCCCTGGGTTTGAGGCATTGCTCTGGCCAGCAGGGAAGGTCCGTGAATGCATGGTCCCAATACTCCTGCACACCTGGCTGTGCACTGACTGCAGGAACAAGGGATATTGTCAGGCCTTTCATCAGTAGCTTTTCCCTCTCTCTGCCACCACTATCTTTTTGGAAATCCTATGTATTCACCATGCAAGCGCATGGAGCTGGAGAATCCCTGCAGAGCCAGGCTATTATGCTTTCAGAGGCATAGCTGCCACATGAGCATAGTGCATTTTCAGAAGAGGTCTGTTGTTGTGGGAAGCTGTACCAGTATCGAACAATGCCTGTGCTCTGTGTCTTGAGGCCAGAGTGGTGAACATGCCCATTTGATCATGCTGGATCAAATGCCCAGAGAACGTGGCAGGCCTCTGCTCTGCTGAATGGTTTTAGGACTGAACTCCGGACGGCACTACCAAGTGATGATGGGATCTTTCTGACCCAGACCCACAGGTGTCAGAATGGATCCATTAGCTGGACCTATCCATCACCAGTCCAAGAGTTTCTGTGAGCTCTTAAAAACTGGTTCCCCCTATCTTGCTGCAGAGTTCTTGTTTGCTTGCTGAGAAAGCTCATGGGAACCTCTGAAGAAAACGTTCTTGCCCTAACCACTGTCCACCTTTCATAGCAGCCCTTGTGAGAGTTGAGATGTTCCAGGTAGTGATGTACTGTTGTAAACAGCTCCCTGTTCCCAGAACAGGACATGGAAGTATGTGTGGGAGGGGACAACACAGGGGTAGAAACTCACAGATCTAAATCAGAGTGGATGGAAGGAGGAGGAAGTATTCAGATAGAGGAAGGCGTCTAAGGAAAAGGTGCAGAAGGAGAAGGGAGCAGACTTGGCTGGAGGTGATTTTTAAGAATTGGTTCAAACAGTCTGTAATGTCACCTGATATCTCCCACCAAGCCCAGATATTGGGCCTAGGTGCTCACAAAGTAATGAAGGCTTACTGATTGCAGTAGGGTTAGCACCTGAAGTCACATGCCAGAGTTTTGATGGATACTTTAATCGGTGCATGGGGAGGGGGCTCCCCATGCCATGCAGGATCACAGGGTTGCGGTAAGGGATGGCAGGTGGGAGACTGAAGCTGGGAAAGCTATCTTCCAGTGGGACTTGACTACAGAGAAAGGGGCAGCCTGGATAATGCACCCTTGGCTGCAGCACATCTTCAACTGACACAACTTGTCAGCAAGTCTTTGATAAGCAATCCAGCTGTGTCTAACAGACATGTGAGATCTCGGACTAACTCGGTGCTGGAGACTACCAGTTCTAGCAACAGCTTTGCCCTAGCTGTGAGCACAGGTAAACTGTTCTTCTAGCTACTGCTCAGCCACGTGGCATTTAAGCAGAGCATAGCAAAAAAATGTGGCAGCTTTGCCAGGCCCTGATCTCTGTGTGAGAAACTCCAGACCAACAGGCTGACAGAGCAGCCTGCAGCAAAAAACATTGCTGGCAGAAGTACCCTTAAACTCTGCGGCAGCCTTCACAGAGCCAAGGTACTGGAAGTTCCTCGTTGATTCAGGCCCCACATGGGCAGAAGCTATGAGTGAAATGTAGCCACTCAGCTGGCTTTGAACAGGCCTGCATTTTCTCAGAGGTGTGCCGGATAGTCTTAACCAGCCCCTTTGGTAATTTCGTACAGTGTTGGCACTCTGGGTAGCAAGGATTGGCTGTGACACAACCCTCACGCATGACCTTGGAGAACACAGACTTGAAAAGATTTTGTTTCCCAAACCCCCTCTGCAATTTGGACAGAATATAAACCAGTTTACTGCAGAGGGACTCCTGCTGTTACCAGGTAAGTTTGGGGCATCCCAAAATATAGAAGCATGAAAATTCACTGCCACTTTTCAGCAGCTCAGGCCCTCCTTCCCATTTGCAGATGGGAACACTAAGGAAGAGCAAGTTGACAGGACCCAGCCAAGGTCAGGCAGTAATGGAGATGAGGAGAGTCCAGAGGAATACTGCCTGTTGGTTCCCAGCTCCGGACACTTGACAATTCATGTGCTCTCTCCTTTCAAGGGTAGCAATGGCAGTAGCCAAAAGCATGAACTTTGCTTCCAGAAGGAATCAGCTGTTGAGCTGAACAAATCATGATCCAGTGCAGGGTGGGGGGGAGGGAGGGAAATGAGAGCCAAGCCTGACACAGACCAGAGCGTGGGGGAGGTACTCAGAAAAGCCTCCAAGGCAGGATGGAAAAGACAGTAATTACATAACAGCACTTGGCAAGCATCTGTCTACAGTCAGCTGGGCCCCACGAGCCCTCCCTCCCCGCGGTGCTAACAAGGAGCAGCTGAGGATACACGTAACCCAGCGCAGGACCCCTCTGGAGGGGTTCGGAGGTAAGACGTCCTCCATTTCCCCTTCCTGCTTGTACTGCTCTTGGAGTTTCAGAACAGAGGGGTGGGAAAAGAGGGAAAGGGAAAGCCACTCTGATCAAGGACAAGCAGCCAGGAAGGAAAAAGAAGGGGCTGCTTCTCAGTGTGGACAATACTTTTGTTTGGGAGGAAGAGCCCAGGCTTTGCTAGGGGAGGAGCTGTGAAGGGCGAGTGTGTGGGTGTTTTGGGGTGGATGTGAGTATGTATATCAGATCAGGGGGTCCATATGTGCAGAAGGGGAGCTGTATACATACAGATGGAAGGGGAGGAAACAGCAAGAGAATTTCCTTCCTTCTCTACGTGTGGTGGATGGGGGCAATAGGATGCAGGGAGCCACTGGGGGGAACCAGGCTTTATCCCCCTGCTTTGCCCATGTGTGTTGGGGAGGGGGGGGGGTGCAGGAGTGCAGGAGAGGGGAGGAAATATAGAAGGAAGAAGTAGTTACTTTTGAGAGGGGATTGCGGGAGTCCGATCTGGCCAGTGCCTTCCTGGGCTGCCTCCAAGGCAGTGTGTGTGATAAGGGAGAGAGAAGAGAGCTGAATACACAAGGTGCCTCCAGGCTTGGGTTACACTTAGAAGTGTGGCTGTCACAGGAAAGCTGGACAGCATTCTCAAAGCCTATGTCCCCAAGCACCTGGCCATACAAGTCAAAGCCTCCTGCAAATGCGGTACACTGCAAAATGTTGCTGGTATGGCTCGTTCCCTTCAGGGGGCATGGCAATATTACCCTGGCAAGAGTGCCTTTATTGGTGTAAACTGCTGCCCAGCCGGACAATGCCAGAAGTACAAGTCTTCATCTGCTGGCTCCCAGAGGAACCCTGTTCAGCTTGTGTGACGCATTCAGTACAAAGCCCTGCTCGGTCCCCACTCTGGCCTGTGGTCACAGTCAGATGGGAAAAAGGCAAAGGCCCTGGCCATTGAGGTACTGGGCAACAAATGTTTGCTTGATTGTGAACTCCTCAAGAGCAGGGCGGGAATGAGGACAACTGCCTTCTCTGCTGCCTGTTCTCCTTCAAAAGATAGGTGCAGCCAGAGATAAGGCACAGAGCTGCGGAAAGGGGGTACAAAAGAAATGTCATGCTTGGAAATAAGCCGCAGTCTCAGAGACAAGAGGCACTGCAATAGCTTTGATGGGACGGAGATGAGCTCTGATGACAGTGTGAGAGTTTCTGAGTTTTCTGCACCCCAGATAATTTATTTGCCAGCAGCAATAGCACTGTCAGCTGATGAAATCCTCACCAGCAGCAGGCAGAAGTAGATAATACAATTGATCATGAAAACCTGCTTCTGTAACCTGGCAAGACTCCATTAGCAGGAAGTGTTGCCCTAACCCTTCCCCTTTTTCCCTCTCATTTTCCAAACAGGGAAACTGAGGCACGGGGCAAACATGTGAGACTTGCTTTGGGCCTCATTGTGTGTCAGTGCTGGAGCCTTATTGGGACCTCACTAGTGCTGCAGTGAATTTCGTGGGCCTCCCCCAGCCTCAGCTGGGAGGCATGTTCACTCCATGTTCATTGAACTGCAGGCTGACAGGCAGCCTGAGAATATCTCCAGACATCCCAACCCCCATTTCTCCCTTCCCCCAGCTTGCAGCACATATTTTCCCAGACTTTTCCACTCACTTCTCCAGTGGTGCTGGGGCCCTGCCAAGCACCAACCACTCCAGGAAGCAGGGCCTCCCATTCCCAAACCAAACAACTGGGAGAAGGAAAAAAAAATCCAAGCACATGTACGCACACACAAGACCCTTTTCCCATCAGAAATCTACCAGCCTTCTCTAGCTTCCCTCTGAAAATACTGGAGACACAGTGCTGACTTGGCACTTCTGGCTCCCACAGAAGAGAACTATTGCTAGCCCATCCTCCCTTCCACCTCCTGAAGACACATGTGCACCCCCACGGGGTATAGGTTTCCAAATCAGGTTTTGCTGCAGCATGAGATTCCCCAAAACCACTTCCCAATCGATTTTGCAGTGTGAGGAATGTCCCCTGCTTCCCCCCATCCTGCTCCTCCCCACAAAATGCCATCCATTCCCACGTTCCAGCACTACTGTATAGCCCTGGCCGTAATGGCACGAGTAAATTGGCTTGGCACCGGGTTGGGGGTGAAGACCATGGCCAGGGTTTGCTCCAGAGCCTCAGCTTTACGGGGAGGTAGCTCCCTGCAGCGGGGCTGAGCTCCAGGCCAGGCACACTCCTCCAAAATGAACTGCTCAGCCAGGAAGGTGACCAGGGGTTGAAACGTGCCGCAGTGCAAGGACTGGGGCTCTGCGCAGGAAGAGAGGATGATCAGAGAGGGGAAAGCTGATGTCTCTCCCAGCTGGCAAGATAGCCTACTAGAAATGCCATGGCTGGGGAGAAAAAGCATGGGGACACGCAAAAAAAAAAATGCAGGAGGGAATGAAAGATGAAGAAGTTTAGGGACAATGACTGTGACAGGCATAGCTGGGGAGAGAACACAAGAAACCAAGTGAGGGGCTAATACACAGGACAAGGGGCTAACACAGGGGATTAGCAGTGAGTCCAGAGTCCTGGATCATCCCACCTGAAAGACAGGCTGTCTCTTGCCCCTCTACACCCCACCTTGCCCATCCTGAGATGTTCAGTTTGAGGCACTACCATGCTGCCTGCCCGCCCCTTGCACAGAGTGCAGTCTGCTCTGCCTGCATTTTGCTGCCCAGGGCTAGGCTGTTTGGAAGGCAAAAGGAAGATGAAATACATGTAAGGGAAAGGAACTCCCTAGGAAAGAGTTAAAAGATGCTGAAACCCAAGCCGTTTTCAATGGAGAGAGCCCAAAGCCAGGGAGGGGACGGAGGGAGAGGAGAAGGGAGGGAGCAGGTCCAAGCTGAGCTTGTGCACCCAGCCAGCACGCAGCAGTGCCTGTGCCAAAAGCCAGCTCTCTTAAAGCCATGGGCCTGGGGGCCGGCTTTGTAGGCAGATGTGAGCCAGCAAGCAGGGGCTGGGGAGCACACAGGGGAGCCCTCAGCCTTCAGGGTGAGCTGCCATGCTGCACTGGGGTACAGGCAGAGGGAAGTGGGGGGCAGAGGCTGGAAGAGGGGGGGCTATGGGCTTGTTTGCATGTCTGTTTCTCGTACACATACTTCTCTACAGTCTGCCTGCTCTGCTCTCAGCTTCCTTCCCCCTCCACAATAGAGCAGCTGCCCTCCGGTCTTTCTCCAAAAGCCTGGCATCACCTGCTGTTCGACAGTTCCTTTGGGGAAGGTGCTGGGGATCGGCTCTCCTCCTGTGACAGAAGGAAAAGGCGAAACTGACCCTGGGTGTGGGGACTGAAGTATGGAGAGAGAAGTGATTTGGTTGTGGGGAAAGGAGGGGGTTGAAGTTAGGTTCCTAGCCCACAGCTGAAGGGGCCTCTCTGCAGAGAGGTGTAGGTCAGACCCCAGCTGGGAGGGCTGGGTTAACTCCCACAAAGAGTTGATACAAAGTGATTAGAGGTCTGGAGTTTTTCACAGGCCTCCCCACAGATTCAGCAATCTCTCAGAGCATGCTTTTGTTAAAAAGGACTGTGTGGTTTGCCATCTCTCCTTCTTCTGTCCCAGCCTGGGGACTGAATCTTGAGGTGGCTCCAGTGGTTTGCCTGGTGGCAGGCTTCGAGGATCAAGCCTTCTTCCAGGGTTGACACCTAGTCTCCATTGGTCTGGACTGAAGGGTGTGGGACATCCTCTTGGGCCGTGCGGTTGCTGCTCAGATTGCAGCCTTGAAATTCCAGGAAATCAAGCACGCAACTCCCTCCACAAGACAATGCCATTTTCATCCCACCACTGGCTCCAGCCACCAAGATCTGTTGTTCCTTGGTAGTCTCTCCTGTGTTCTTTCTTCTAATGTCTCATTCTGGTGCTTCCTCGTATTTTCCCAGGTCACCATGGAAATGATTTGCCTGCGCACATCCCTGGCCTTCCTTGTCCTCCCTCTCATTGTGCTTGGGGCACCCACCAATGAACCGCACCTCACAGAACCAAACCCTGGTGCTTGCAGGCGCTGTTGTGACCCACTGGACTCCTCCACAGATGCCCCACCGCTCTCTCCCAGTCACCACCACTTGCCCTACCCAATGCCAGAGGTCCGTCCATATATCAACATCACCATACTGAAGGGTAAGTGCCGAGCTTGACCCCAGGGTGCTGAGGCCTGCTTAGGGACCAGTGGCACTGTGTTGGAGGCGTCAGCTGGGTTGCTGGCATCCTGGTTAATCTGACAGAATGCCAGACACCATCCTGAAGGGTATGTGCCGATACACACTTTGCTGAAGGCCCAGATGTTTTGTGCCATGACCAAGGGTAGCCTGAGGGAGGAAATGAGTGTATATCTTTGCTGTGACCTCTGTGTCTCAGGAAGCTGCTTGCCACCAGCTCTTCCTCCCTGCTAGCAGAGAAGTGACAGTGGCGGCCTCTTGCCAGGCTGGCAGGCCTCCTTCCTTGCCTCTGACTTCCAGAGTGTCTTGTAGTGCCTAAGGGAAGGAGCAGCCTCTATCCAGCTGCAACATATGCAGTCTTGGAGGGAAGACAGTGGTGCCAGGCATGGCTATGAGGAAGCCTTCTCTGGCTCCATGGGTCACGTGCACTTGGGGGAGGGAGGAGGGCGAGAAGGGGCAGCAGATATTTGGATGTACCTCCAAGCTAACTGGCAGTGACATCCAGCTTGTTCCACCCTGCTGTGGCTGGCTTGGCTCAGGGGGAAATGCTCCCTATTTTAGAGCAGCTCCTCCTTTGAGGTCTCCCCCTTTCAGCTTTTGCTGTGGGCAAAAGTCTGTTCCCAGCTGGATCCCGCTCCACTCACTCATGGTTGTTCTGTGGTTCCTCTGGACTAGCTGGGCAGATGTTCCCCCTTTCTCGCCCCATCCTGGAAATAGCTGCAATTTATCAAAGCTCAGAAGTGCATTCAAGGGCAGATAGAGACCTGCACTAGGGTAGGATGTTGCAGGGGGAACTATGCACCAGCAATTTTGCAAAGCTGCACAAGGGAAGGAGGGGAGAAGGGGAACCAAGCACAAATTTGGGATGCTGTCACTTGTGCTGGAGGCTGTTTTGACCCCTGTCTCCTTTCCACACATAAAGTACATTCTTGTGCTGTTCTCTCTCTGCATTGATGCCTGCCCAAAGTATAGATGCACGGCAGGCAATGCACCAACCTCAAGGTAGAATTGCAGTATTACATAAACAGGAGGACCAAATGATGCTGGTTTTGTCACAGTACCAATCTTCTAACCTGCACTTCACCATCTGCCAAGTCCAGCTTGGTTCTTCTCCCTCTGACCTCCTTGTCACTCTCTAATTATACTCTCCCATATACATCAATGCTTCTCCCCCTTCCCCAGCCTACAACAAGAACTGTGTTCCCACTAAGTGGGTAACTGTGTCATGGGAGAGGTATCTTGGAGGGCAGGGACTGTGGTGGGCTAAGGGAATGTGGAGGAGGAAGAACAGACTGAGAGACCCAATGGTACTTTGCATTGTGGGCTCCATCTTGAGGTGGAATTCCCTAGAGAGAGGTCCTAGTGCCTCCAACAACATCATATTATGTGGTCAGCAGGAGGTTAGCAAGAAAAGAGACCCTAGTCATACCCAGAGCTCTGCTGGCTCTTTTCCCATAAGGCATGATGATATTGTGACTCTCAGGAGCATTCCTTCCTCTGGCATTGACCCATCCTTGAGCAATTCTCTGTCTCTTTGTTGTGCTGTCTCACTGCCACTTCCACTTCTCCCTCTGATATTACATGGGGGATGTGTCCTCTGCTTTCTCTTGTAGGAGAAAAAGGAGACCGGGGAGAGCCTGGTATACCAGGGAAATGGGGCAAAGAAGGGCCACGAGGTGAAAGGGGTGCCCAGGGCCAGAAAGGCAGTAAAGGACAGATGGGCACAGCAGGGGACCCCTGCAAGCATCAGTATTCTGCATTCTCCGTGGGTCGCAAGAAAGCACTGCATAGCAGCGAGGGCTACCAGGTCTTGATCTTCGACACAGTCTTCGTCAACCTCTACAGACACTTTGACATGTTCAATGGCAAGTTCTACTGCTATGTAGGAGGCCTTTACTACTTCAGCCTCAATGTCCACACCTGGAACTTCAAGGAGACCTATATGCACATCATGCACAATGAAGAAGAGGCAGTCATCTTGTATGCCCAACCCAGTGACCGCAGCATCATGCAGAGCCAGAGCCTCATGCTGGAGCTGCAGGAAAACGATGAGGTCTGGGTGCGGCTCTACAAGCGGGAGCGGGAGAACGCCATTTACAGTGATGATGTTGATGTGTACATCACCTTCAACGGGTACCTGGTCAAGCCCAGCCTTGACTAACTGCCCCCTCCTGTCCCCTGGGCCTTTTGGGGCTTTTTCTTCTTCCTCTCTCCCTCTCTCTTTACTGCCCACAACCACTGCAAACCACTTGGAAATGGGCCTGTCAAGTCTCAGGCATCGAGCGTGAGACTTGCCACACTGGCTCCCACCTCATGCTCCCTCCTCTCTTGCAGCCAGGCCTGTATCTGCGCATTACAGCATGACACTGCTATCTCTTACCCCCTCACCTCATTACCCCAACTTAGGTTCTTGGCTTGTTCTATAAACTGCCAACAAGCTGTATCTGACACATGGGGTCCTGAAGCAGAAGGGCAGCTAAAATGCTGTTCCTGGGGATGGTCCCTCCTCGGCATTTCATGCACAAAGGACTCCTATAGAAAGGGCTAGAAAGTTCCCACTGCCTAGGTGCATCCTGGCTTCTCTCTGTCCCGACTGGATATGCCAGTTTTGCAGCCTGCAACATGACTCTACTGTCAACTCTCCTGCCTGTGGACTGGAGAATGGACTGGAGTCTGTTGGCCCCTTGTAGCATGAGGAAAATGTAGGACCGGTGAGAGATGATACTGTCTTTCCAAATAGGGGACAGCCAGCTTTCCAAAGTACGTCATTGACTTGCCTTAGACACCATTTTGCACCACAGAGCCCTCAGGTTACAGCCCAGAATTCTGGGTCTTGTGGCCCTTCCTCAGCCTAGGTTGGCTGTAAGGTCTAGGCCTGGTGCGATAGTCTTCTGCTGTGTCAGCTCTAGCTTTTCAAAGAGAGAAGGTGCCAGACCCTCAGCCAGACCCTACAGAGGCATCTGCCCACTGAATCAGTAGAGTCCGCCGTTTTATCCCCACTAGGGATCATAAGTGCAGAACGAGAGAGAGAGAGGGAACCCTTGCAAACCTCCCCAGAGCACTACTCAGTTTCATTTTCCTAGCTTGGGGAAGGCAGCCCAGTCCAGTATGGGATATCCCTTTCCTAAGTACAGATGGTGGACCTGATTCTGCTGTCTTCTTTGGCAGAAGAGCATCCATGCTGTTCCAGTGATGCCAGCAATTATCCCTAACACTTGCAGATGTGAGGGGAGAGTTGGGGCAGGACCATGGCCCCTATATGCCATCACATCAATCCTCCTGAAGGTGGTTCTTCCGCATCACTATGGAGATACATCTGTTTCAGGACCTATTGCAGTTAAACCACAGTTTTCAAACCTGGACAGGTTGACACCTCTTTGCCTCTGTGAGGGAAGAGAGGTAGGGGCAAAACAGTGGCATGAAAAGAGGTGAGACTTCAGCACCTTGCCCCAGTATTATAAACATCCTTGTCATATGTTCTATGCCCTTTTCTGGCAACCTCATCAGAATAACTGGGAAAAGCATGTGGCTAAAACAAATCCTCACTCTTCTTGTCAGGTTGGAGAGGTGGTGGGAATGGATGCCAGTAGTAGGATTTTCTAGTACAGGTCTTATGCTGCTTTCACTCACATCCCTTTGGGGTTGCTACAGTCTTGGAGGGGAGCAGATGAGGCTGACTCAGCACTTTGGGAAACCTACTTCCACGTGTTCTGATACTGCTGTAAACAGCAGTGCTAAGGGTTGTCTCTTTTTTGAGTCTCAGGACAGGACAAGCAGGAGAAACTGTATTTCTCCTCTGCCCATAACTAATAATGAAGTCTTCTGACTTAACTAGCTTCTGTGGTCTCATGATTAGCCATGGTCTCTGCCTGTAGTACCTGGGACTATCAGAGCTCTCCTGTCAGAGATACGCATCAGATTATTATACAGGATCAGGTCAGGTACACTCTGCCCAGATGGCAAAGGCTAAATATTAAAAATGAACTTGAGAGAATTGCAGGCCATTTTCTCTCTTGCGCTGATTACTTATCCTGCCTGCTTTGCTAAGGAAGCTGTACAGACTGGAATGAGTTTCAGACTTTGTGTCCCTGATCCTCATCACTATTCTTACTTACACTGTGGGTACAAAAACAAGGTTCAACTGACACAAAGCTGGGTCTTCCTTGGTGAACCGTGTGGTGATGGGATCATAGGAACACAAGGGGACTGAGTTTCTTCCTCTCCACTGGCAGATTTGGTGTGTGGAATTGCTCAGAGACAAATTTCAAGCAGTAGAGAGGAAGCAGCATGCTGGAGATGATGTTCAGGACCAAATCCCTTTATCTCTTCCTGAGCTGCAGGCTGCAAACCCAGATATTATGTATTTAGATTGTGCAGCGCCCCTCTGTCTCCCTGAACAGAAGCAAGCCTTTCTAACACTGAATATCTCCAGACCCGAGCTTCTCTGTTCCTCCTTTCCCATTTGTTTTTTGAGTGCCAGTGGCAGGTCTGTGGCTCATGTGCTGCCCATGAGCCAGATGGTGCCTGATGTGCATGGGAAAGGATGGCAGGGGGACCAAAGGATATGTTTAACAGGCTTCTTGGTGCTAAATAAGATGGCAATCCCTTGGTGCTAAATCAGATTTCAAGAGTCTTGGGTGCTTTCTGGAAGGCGTAGTAGGCTGAGTTGTAATGTACTGTGGAATTAATGGTGCTTTATGTGACAAAAACAAACAAACTCCAAGAACTTTTGTATATGTATATATTTTTTCAGTGGTATTAAACTTTTCTCCCTGGTTGTTTTGCACTTTGATTTGCACTTTTCCCTCCTTCCTTCTGGGAAGGCTTTAAGCAAACTGAGGGAAGGTTTCTCTGGAAATTACCAAAAAAAAAGAGGGAGACAGAATACACTGTAGGATGAGTCTCCAAATATTTAACTAATTTCATTGAGGAAGGCTGGGCTGAGGTCAGGCACCTTTTGAGAGGGACCAGATCCTTTATCTTGTGAAAATTTTGGCACACCTTTCTATTGGTACTTAGCAAACATGATAAGAGTGATTTTTCCCTGTGGTGTTTCTATTTTCTCCGTCAAGAGGTAAAGCCAGGAAGTGTAGACTTAAGAGGGCTATTAAATTGTTGACTAGGTACCTGTGCTTGGAAACAATAGAGTGGGTGGTAGTTCAAGACTTAAACTGGGCACACTTTCCGGAAGGCTTGTGTGTGATGGGAATGGCTTGAGCTTTTGGTCAGAGGTGGAAGAACAAGTGATGACTGCACATAAATTTGGGGAGAATGGGAAGACTTGATGGTCAGTGGGGAGTGGAGACTTGGAGGCTTGGGTGGAAGATATGAGAGGGGGTAAGGTCCTCAGGACAGGCAGGAGGCCCACTGGAGGTCTCAGTGCAGGACAAAGAGGTAAGTGGGGTTTCTCACAAGGTCTTTGGGGTTTGCACTGTGTGGACCAGCACTCCTGCTGAAGTGGAGGACTGGACAAGAGAACAAGGGAACATGCCCATATAAGACCTCCTATTCTGAGTCTTATTCATCTTCAAACATCTTCTCCTGTGGTTTGATGTGTGCCAGATGCCTATTTGCCAAGGGGTGGACAGCATAAGCACATTGTCTCCACATCCTCACAGGCCTCTGGTGCTGTGTCAGGCCCAGAGCTAGGGCTACATTTATCTCAGTACATAAATTCCAGAACATGTGATAATCTAGCAGTCTAAGCCCAGTCTTCTGCAGGTTTTTTATTCTCTCCTAAGCAAGCAGACAGAAATATATCCTCAAGAAGTGCAGGGATTGTGCCTGTGCATGTTCCTGGCCCATTGAGGTGAGATGCTGGTAGACTGGAGGTGCTTTTGTCACACTTAGAAGAGATGAAAAGCAAGGAGGGGGTGGCATGTGTACTTTCTAGAAAAGTTTTCTATGATTCAGGCCTTCAGCCTGCCCTCTTGGAGAGGCAAGTGCCACCAGAAGAGGCTGTTCAGCCAAATCCCTTGAGGCTAAGATGCATGCAGCCCTGGCAGGGGTCTATAGCATGTGCCACCCATCACACCATGGAGGCTGACGGTGGAGTCACCATGGGTGAGGCTCAGCTCAGGTAAGGTTGGCCCTGCAACACTGTTGAAGGAACAGCTTAGGTCTGAACTGGGTCAGGCTAGCCCTGATGACCAACCAACAGGTGCAGCCATGCCCTGCAGGCCATGAGGCCTCCAGTCACCTCATTCATTCTGACGCTAGGGCCTTATCCATGCAACAGTGGCCACTCCATGATATGTGGACCTGGAGCTGGGGACAGCCAGCAAGGGTGCCCTGCCTGTTGCGCAGGTCAAAGACCTTGACCCCCTGTGCTTGTGGGGCTCACACAAGAAGCATGTCCCAGGGAGGGCAGCACTGCCAAGCAGTGACAGCGCTAGCCCTGGGCCATGCCTCTCTTTTCCCTGGAGGAGTGGCACAAGCCCTGCTACAAAGGGCACTGAGGGCTTGTGTTTTTCTCAAGCTTGCTCAAGGTATCTGCTAAGGGGTTGGCCCTTTAACTGGCTTCCTGCGGGTTTGTGGTCTTGCAGGTATGAAGGGGGAGGGAGTGGGAAAGAGGAGGTAAAGGGCAGGATATGGTGCTGTCTCCAGGGAAGGAAACACATGTCAGGCCCAGCTCAGGAGATACTGAAGGCTCTGCAATAGCTCCTTGTCCTGTGACAGCTGTTGGAAAGGAGAAAAGAGAAAGGTGGGGAGAAAAGGGATATAAAAGGCCCTAAGGAAGGTGCAGGGTTAGCACCAGGGAAGGAGACCCAGAAGGAGACCCTCGGCACTCATGCAGATGCAGGCACGCATGCAAGTACCCAAAGTGCAAGGGAGGGCGGGGCCCAGGGTGACAGGAGCTGGCTCTACATCTCCTACAATCCTGGCCAGACTTTGTCATAGATGAAGCAGTCATGGGAGAGGGCTCAGGGGGCCTCTTGAGCATCGCCTCAACTTCTAGCCATGGTGTGTGGTCTGCCCCACGCCAGGGGATTCTGTGCTAGGAGCGCTGTTCTGGAGGCCGCCATTCTGGGATGTGGTGGGTTTCCCCTTTTCCAGCTTGCTCTCCCTCCTTCCCTTCCACATAATCCAGACAGCCTGCTTCACTTAACTCTCTGCCTTGTTTATATCCCAGAGTCAGGGGTGGAGAGGGGGCAATACAGCCCTGCAGCCAGCAATGCTCAGCGCTGCAAGCAGAGCCCCAGCCAGCACATCACAGCCAGACTCCATCAATAGGTTAAAGCTGCCCTAGCTCCTCTCTTTCTGATGTTTCCTTTCCTACTTCTGTGTGGGAGTCAATGTTGGGCCCAAAGAGCTGTTGCAGACCCTGCCCATGGCTGCGTGGAAGATGGGGCGCGGCTGCATTTCTGAAGACAATCTTTCCACCACCTCACACAAGGCTGTGAGCGCAGCATGGCCCTCCTCTGACCACAGCAGGAAAGGGAGCATTTGCTGGGCCATGCCAGGTTTCAGAGGCCAGCTCAGAGCTGTGCTCTGCTATCACACCCACACTTGTAAACACACACGTACCAACCCCATATGGACATCGCTCGCCTTCCTGCCAACGGAAACAGTTGCCCTTTGCAAGCCTGGCTCACTCTGAAGATGCTATCAGGAGGTGGGTAGAGGGGTCTGAGGTAGCAGGCCTCTTCTGTACAAGCACAGCTCCTTTGCATCATGACCTGCCTTCCCCCTCCCTCCCCCCACCAGCCCTCTGTGATCTTTCTCCCCTCAGTTACACCACAGTGAGAGGCAGGGCAGAAGATTCAAGTTAAAGGCTTCCGACACCTTGTCAACCCCCAGGCCAGTCCCATCTCTTGAGTGTGTGTCACAACTCACAAATGACCAGGGAATTATTGCAGAATCTCACACCCTTCTGAGTCTCTGTTTGCAACTACTAAAATGGGAGGGAGCAGAGAAACTAAGGAGTAGGGGACTCCTCATATACCCTGGGAAGGCTGAGAATCCAGCCTTGAGTGGGAGCTGTATGTGCACTTGATTTTCTTTAACCCACTTGCATCTGTGCCTTCAGGAAATGAGGCTGACATGCATCAACCTAAAATTGCTGAGGACCCTTGACTGTAAGGGAGCCCAGACAATGCAAATTTCAGTGCGCCTCTGAGCTGGGAGATGTGCCCAAGCCTCACTGGTTGCCTCTGAGGTCAGTGGCAATGCCTCAAAGAAGCTGGGGAAGGGAACACCCCAGCAAGATGAAAGAGGACAATAGGTCTATCTCACTAACACCCATCCTGCAGGCATTATTTTCATTGTTTGTGTTCCCCGCTCTAAAGTCCTGCCTGAACTCCAGATGTTTGCCATACCAATGTCCTCATGCAAGGCTAAGGCAAAGTACCTCAGAAGCAACAGCATGGGAACTTTCTGTTGCTCAGTCCTTCTCCACCCTCCTTTACATAAGGCCCCATGGTGATGGGAGAGCAAAGTGACAGCAGAAGGACTTCTTTGGACTTACCTAGAAAAATGGGTGTATGTTTCAACAGGTGCCTAGTGCTCACTGCATTCTCCTGTTTGCCCCACACTCACATTTCTAGGCTTATTGCATTCTTTCATTTGCCCATTTTTTCCATCTGTCCTTGATTCTGCCCCTAAAGAAGTGGAATGGAAGAGATTACTGGAAAGGACTTCCCAGGCAACCAAGCCCTGTCCCCTGCAGCCATAGGCAGCAATTCGGTAGTTCTTTTGGTCCAAGGGCCCACAGATTTGCCATTCCACACATACTCCAAAATATCTCCCACATCCTCACTTCACACTGACTCCCATTTCTCTCTCCATGTGGTACTTTGGCAGCATTGTTTGACTGTTAGAAGACTTGTGCAGGTTGTTACAGTTGTACCACATTTCAAGCTTGACCCTGCAAAGGTTTGAAATGTTTTTAGGATTTTGAATTCTTCATGATATTTCAGAGTCTGAGGCAATCCCCTGAGCCCAGGAGAAGCTTTCTCCTCCTCCCCTGCCAATAACCCTGCCAGCTGTGGAGGCAGAATAGCTATGCCTTCATTGCAATGGGTAGGCCAGGCAGGGACAGTGGCGTGTTGGGTCAGCACATGATTTTCTTGTCCTGCAAGGTGGCAACCTGACTTCTGGGGAAATGAAGAGCATTGCCTTCTGTTTTCTGCAGGGCTTGTTTTCCACTCTCACCCCTTTAAACTCCAGTGCCAGCTCTAATCACCATTGCAAAGCATTATGCAGAGAGGTCTCTCAGTGCAAAGTGCAGGGGAAACAGTGGGAGGGTCAGGTGAGGACTGAGAAGGGCGAGAGGAAAAGGTCAGTGACGCAAGCCCAGAGCGATGGCTCTCTTCAGCTGAACTGCTCTGCTGTTTGTCCGGGGTGTGCTATTTCTTCTCAGCAGTATTTCACACATCTGGGGACCACAGCTCCTTCCACCACCCACGCTCTTTCTCCCCCCTCACGGGGGCTGAGGCGGGGGGGGGTGGGGTGGGGGGAAGGAGGGAGAGCTACTGCACCAGGCTGCCAGCATCATTTCCAAAGCCAGAGGAAAAAAAAAAAAAAAACAGCAGCCCTTTTCACAGCCAAATTACCTCTGGGCACTGTGCACCTCTGATGAAGACCCTGCTGCCTGCAAAGGAGATGGCGGGGGGGAGAAAGAGAGGGGATCCTTTCTCTTGGGGTGCAGGGAAGATCAGCACTGGGGAAATGTATTGACACCATTGCTCTCAAAGCATAAAAGCAACAGTGCAAGTTTCCCTTAGAACTAAGCTATTACCTGAGCAGACCACAGCTAAAGAAAGGGACCCTGGTGCCTCTGGATGTGCATCATCCTTGGCCTGTTTTCAGGGTAAACATTCAAGTGAAGCCAAATGTTCGATCAGCCTCAGTGTTTTCCCACTCAGCTGTGCCACTGTGCATGTGTACACAGGTGCAGAAAGAGGACATTTCCCCCAAACCTTCTCCACATTCTGTTCCCAACTGCATGGCACCCTGCCTAAAACAGTCCTCCAGCCCAGTGCTGACACTGAAGGCTAAAATTGCATTTCTGAGTTTCAGGGAGAGGGAGAACTGCCACAGTGCTCTGCCCTTTTCTGCTTTTTTTGAGGTGCTGGAGCAACAGGGAATGACAACATTTCAAAAGACCTTTCCCTCCTGTCCACATATGTCATTTTCAGGAACCAGAAGAGGAGGCAAGTGACACCTTGGTGTGGTCTTTCTCACAAGTACTCAAGTCCCATCTCCTCTAAGACTTCCACATCCCAGTTACCAAATATAGACCCAGCCAATGGGGCAAATGTGGTGAGATTTGGCTTGGTCTTTGTGTTTATAGCAAGGGACCTGAAAAGTCACACATGCAAAGGGCTCTGTGTCATGTCTCTCAAGGAGCACCTTCAGGCTCTTCAGTGGCCACAGTGGGGAAAAAAAGTCTTTTCCACATAGATTCCTTTTTTTTTTTCCCCAAGTGATGGTCATGCAGTGTTCACAAGGATCAGGTTCATAGTCTTCAGCAACAAGCAATCCTTCCTACTCCATTCCCCCAGTCAGTGCATGGCCTCATCAACTATGTACAGCCACATTCAAAAACCTTGTCAAGCTGCAGAGCCGCTCTACTAAAGGTGGTTCACCTCACAGAAGGACTCCCTGGGAGGAAAGGTCTTCAGAGAAACAGGCCCAGAGCTGAAATCCTGGCAGAGGTAGGCTCTCAAAAGGGATAAGGAGCCCCTTGTGCTCACCTGTTTCACAAGGTGGTAGGTACATCCCTTGAGGGCATGAACTGTCCTCAAGTCCTTGGGAGGAGCATACTTCCCAAACATAGAGCTGTGGGAGACAGGCAGCTGCCTCCAAACAAGTCATTTCTGTTCAGGCATTTTAATGACATAGTCACAAATCCGTAACCCTTGAAGGGCTTAAGGGAAGCAGGGGATTGACCTTTGGACAAGCATGACGTCATCAAACATTTTAAAACAAAATCACCAATATAATTAGCTCCCTTTCTAAAAGTGCTCAGACACAAAGATGAAGAGAAGGGAGAAAGAGCAAGGAGTGTTCTGAGCAGAATAGGGATGTTTGTTATAATGATCTTTTCCTCCAGAGGAGGAAAGGAAATGTGATTAATTTGGGAGCAGGCCTAGCTAATCACAGTATCTGAGGGTTTATTCCCAAGAAAGTCCTTGCAGTATTATGTCTTGCCTTCATGGAATTTTGAATGCACAGTAAACCTCTGAATTTTTCTTAATTTAGTAGGTCTAGAAGCCATCATTGCTTCATATTAGATTTGTCAAGCCCTTCTTACTGTACATAAGACTGTTACATCTCTCTATTGTTAGAAGGGCATACAAGCCCTTCTAACTGTAAATAGAGAGAGATGTAACACTGGCAAGATGCAAAACAAGGCTGGGCTTTATATTTCCAAGACTGCCCATGTAACAAGGTATAATCTCCCCCAAGGACAAGAGCAGACTCTGGTGCTGAATAGCAAATCAGCCAGTTGAACACTTGCTGATTACCTTACTGGGATGCATATTTGGTATAATACTGGTCTCTGAATCCAATACTGGCCTTCCTGTAAGTTGAATCATTTGCACAAATATCCACTCTTCAGCACAGGTCTGGAAGCAAGTTCACAAGGCATTCTCATCATGTTTTCTCAGCACTCAAGGCCAGAGGAATCCTCAGGGACTTGTGTGGGCAAGTTTTAACAATAGGAGTATTTAATTTAATTTATAAATATAATATAAATATAATATAAATGTAACATTTAATAGGAATAATTAATTTAATAATGCCCCTGTCTGTGGACACTCATGTGTGATGCAGGATCTGGTCCCTGGTCTGTGAATCTCAGTTCCTGAAGATGAGAAGATGTCCTTTATACTCCTTTTTCTGCTGTTGGAATTGAGATGCAGAGAGGATGTGAGAGTTGTATAAATACGTTGATAGTCGCACGGGTACACCACCTTCTTTCCAGTTCATGCTGATGAGTTTTCCATTGCAGGTGTGCCAGGCTAAGACCATCTGCATACACAGATACCACAGTTCAGCTGACAGAGATCACTTGTCACATCACCCTGCCTCAAACACATGCTCTGCCTCACACACTAAATTCATGTGCTCATACAAGTGCATAGGTACTGGGCCTCCCATCAGGTTGCTGAGCCCAAAGGTACTGATGGACCAGAGGACCAGGCCCAGGGTGAGAACCCATGTCTTTGATGGGTATCTCTAGGAAGTGATGCATGGTCCAGGAGGCCCTAGTGGCACTGCAGATTATGTTTATGCCAATGTGATGTCTGAGCCTGCTCTCCGAAACCCACAAACACATCAGGGAGGCAGACATCCACACCTAGGAGGTCCCTTAAACCTTGACTCCACTGCTTGGGCTCCAGTCCTTCAGACCAAAGTCCTGACACTCTGTCTAGTGCTATGCAAACATAATGAAGAGCTGGGACTCAGGTCCCAAGTGGGAGTATCTCATGAGCGTCCAGTGTTCGTGTTCATGCTCACGACTTCATAGCTATGTGTTCACAGCCAGGCGGGCTAAGAGTGAAACTGCTTGAAAGGAGCATGCTTCCCCTCCCACCCTTGTTTCCCCACTTCTCTGGGCCTGTGAGCACCACCAGCAGGGAGTGAAAGTGAACACTTCCTCCATCCCCTCCCACCTGTGGCCTCAGACTTGCCGCGGGTGAGAGTGCCTTCGAATGCCTCAGCTTCCTACTACTTTTATCCATGTTCTGCCGTAGCCTGCAGGGCTAGGGAATCCCTACTTCTGAACATTTTGTGTATCTATATATTTGATGTTTTCTGCTTTTATCAGGCAGATCTGTCAGGAGACTCACTGTGGGACAGACGTTGGAAGGGAAGAAACACTGGAATATCATCTGCTGTGCAGGCATGCTTAACACTTGCTGCCTGGCATGGTTACCCCATTGTGGTACCTGATTCCAGAACTTAAACTCCACTGCTTAAATACCTCCCCACTTACACACAGTGACAGAGATTAACCTGAAGGCAGTGTTTAGCCTATAGCAACAATATCGCTAGGGAGGATGGAGGAGGAGGGGAAAAAAAAGCATCTTGACCCACTAATGTCAGGCAAAGTTTGCTAGTTCAATAGAAAGCAAAGTCTCTTTTAGACTGGTAATGTGAACAAATTCAATAAAGCACTCACTGGTACAACAAACAGTGGTTCCCCGCAGGGCCACTTTAACAGACGTTTTTCAGAGTAGAACCACAATTTAAGGGGAAAATAACGGCAGATGTAGCAGAATGTTGTAGTTTTGAGAAGCACGTGTATATGAATAGCAGGAAATTCAAAGTAAAGGTTATAGTTAAAAGAACATCATTTGGAAAGTACCAAAAATAATCTTAAAAGTCTCTAGCAATCTTCAGAATGTATCCTCTCAGGAAGCAAACTTTGGCGGCCATTAGGGCCAGCTCTGCCTTCATTCCCTCACATCTTGCAAGCTCTTCACCCTTGCCACTGCTCTCCTCCAGAGTACAAATGGAACAGGGCTCCCAGAGGGATCTACTGAGCCCTCCACCTAACTCATCCCTGATGAGTCAGGCAGTTTGCAAACCACAGGCAAGGTGCCAAAGTTAGCCTAGGATTCCAGTCCCTGATGAGAGCTACCAAAGGACTGTGTCTAGCCCAACCACAGCTAATGAGTTGATGAAATGCAGGATAATTTTACATCACACAATAGTTTTGCACTTAAAATTTCTTCACTCTCTCTGTATCTAGCCAAACTATTCTCCTATTCACCTCTGACATTCTGAGAAGACTCTCAGTGGACATGCAATTGTAGATGAGAAGTTTCAGTAGCACTAGTCTTCTCTAATGAAAGCAGAGGGAGGAAAAGGATCAGCCCATGAGTAAGTAGCTGCTCCAGCCTTGAGGATTTTAAAAACTTACATGGCCTCTGACATGCTGATCTAGCCCAAACGACACCCTTAACCAAATCTCCAACACTGCACTTCTACCTGCTGCTTTAAAACTGAACAACAAAGCTCACTAGTGAGTTCGCATGTCTTGGTCATCATTATAAGGACAGGAAGGTAATCGCAAGAATATCTTGCATGTATCGCTGACTGTGGTTTGGCTTGGCTGTGTAAGTTACGAATGGCACCATTCCTAATAAAGTAGAGGTAAAGGAGATTAAAAAGTGTCAAATTCTCAGTAGCGCAAGGTTCTGGGCAATCATCAAGTCTAAAAGTCATGTCTTAAAAGAGAGCAAGTGTATTGGTCTGTATCATCTGTGATCTGGACAAACTATGGTATTGTGAATGTGTAAGAAACTGTTTCTTACTACATGCAGTTGTTGTTTTACTCTATTTTCAACCTGGTTTCCTATGGAAATTAGACTTACACTGAAGCAGTCTGTGTCTCAGTGTGCGGGTTTTTGGCTGTCAGTCAGACTGTTGCCCCTCCTTCCCTTAGTTTTGGAAAAGTCAACCAATCCTAGTCACACTTGACAAAGAGGTATATCTCTTACTGCTATTGAGAAAAGGTGGCTAGAAGAAGGAAAGGTGGCTCTCCGTTAGGACCATCACCGAGAAAGACTACAC
Organism: Apteryx rowi; assembly: GCF_003343035.1. NCBI lineage: Eukaryota > Metazoa > Chordata > Aves > Apterygiformes > Apterygidae > Apteryx > Apteryx rowi. Next base: position 906,106 of record NW_020449897.1, read on the forward strand.
TGTGACATCAGTCCTCAGTAGATATCAAAAAATCTGCATAGGAATCTATCATAGAGACACATATCTACAAGAAACCAACCTTCGGTGAATTGGCTGGCCAGACAAATCCTCGTTTTCAACTGTAGCAGCAGCTCATCTTCACTAAGAACTATCCACATGCTAAGTTTTACTCTTCCACTATTTCAGCTGCCCCAGTGCACAACCAATCTCGTCTAATTATTACACATTAAAAAAGAAGAAGAAGAAAAAAGGAATTGGTGGAGTTTTGTGGTCTCAATAAGCTGAACAATAAATGGGTGCTTTGTGCTCTTACTTCCCAAAATGATCCCTGGCCTGAAGGAAGGTGCAGATGTCTCAGTCTGAAGGACAAACAGGGAAGATGATGGTTAACGTGAACACTACATTGCAGCTGTGGAGCTGATGATACCAAGAAGTTACTCACAAAGTACTTCATGGCTTCAACCAAGGACTTCTGCAGCAGAGCAAGCTGTGCTGATTTTAAAAGTCTCTGGGAAAGGTGGGCTGTGTCCTGCTGATACATGCCAGAAACCCCTCGTGCCTGGATTTGGTGTAGGAAGGCTCTCAAAGCCAGGAACAGGTTTCAGAACAAGATGGGAGCAGCTGCCACACATGCAGCTATAATGCAATATGCTCATCAGTGCTCCTGGTGTTACCATCAACAGAGCCTATCTCATCCTCAGGCACTACCTCCCTTTCCCATCTCCATCCCAAGCCTCATACACAGACCTCTGCAGCAAACTTCCTTCACACAGCTCCCACCTGCTAAGCACATGTGCATGTCATAGAGCCTGACAGCTGTCCCCAACACCCTGGCCAACTTCCCTCAGAGACACTGAGGGAAAACATTGTTTTCTGCCAGCACAGGCATGGGATGAGGAGTGGGGAGCTACAGCTAGCCATTTATATACCCTCCAAAGCTTTCAATTTTCTATCTTCTGGCCCTTCCTTCTCCTAGAAAAACTAGTGCATGCCTGCCTGAGGCAGTGAAAATGACAGGGACATGAGGATGAGGAACAACAGATGACCTCTTTGAGTCCAGACATTTCTTGATGTTCTGTGGGCTATGACATGGCTGCCAGTGAGGTAACATGTAGGATTATAGGCCACTTCTTTGGGCCCAGCAGAAAAGAACTCAACAGGTGCATATATGGTGAGGGAAGCTCTGGACTCCAAGACACTCATTCCTTTGCCTTCCTGCAGCTTGCAGGCCTTTACAGCTCCACCATGGTGGCAGCCTCCAAGATGCAACTGCTGCAGTCAGTGATTGCCAAAAGCAAAAGAGTATATGATCCATCCTCCTCCCTGCTCCTCTTCACCAGAGGCTGGCTGGTTAGATTCCCCAGTTTCCCTCACAGATACTGGCCATAGTGGGAGTTTTCAGCTGGCTAGCAAGAGCATCCAAGTGACACCTCTCAGACCGCTGGTCCATGCCATGTATGGTGAGGAGAGAGGTGTTGTGTTCCAGACTGCTGCCTTTCTAAGTGAGTGCTTGGTGCTGGAGTGGAGGCTGGACTAAAATGGTCTGCCAGAAATGGCCATGAGGATCCACTATTGCAGCCTCCTCTAAAAAGTCTCCACCCATGCCTTCAAATCCCTGTTCTGCTCCAACACTCTCTCTTTCTGAGGTCTGATCTCTTCTGAGATCCACTTTCTCAGCTGGAATGCCTATGACTAAAACCTCATCCTCCTCCCATACCCTTTTTTCAATACTCGAAACCAATATCCCTTTGTTATTAAACGAGGCCTCATCCTCCAGGTTTATAAAGTCCTCAGAAAGGAACTGCCTGGAGACTTGTGATTAGCCTCTGGCAACCTTTGGTCAGCAAAACCTTCTGCTGGACCTGAGCTTGAGCCTCTAGCTGCTCTAGGTGAGATAGGTGAGAAACCCAGAGCACAGTGACCGCTGTGTGTATAAAAGGAGATTCTCATCTTCCTGCCTCACACCAGAGGCCATCTTCATATAGCCCAAACCAGACAGGAAATGTGATATGCTGCACTTCAGAGAATTTAGTTTGTGTGTGGAAAAAGAGAGGTGTGCGGGGACACGTGAGTGTGTGCATGCCTATTTGTAAACTGGGCAATCATTGGGCTGTGGATTTGTGCTCGTGTGTATGTCTTGACTTGGAAGGTGAGGACAATGTGTATTTGGGGAAATATCTCCTGTGGTGAAAAGATCTAAAATTAAACATTTCCCACAGGGCCTGTGAGGGATTATCTATCTGTAGTGGAGAGGGAACATGAAATTTCAGAAGAAGGTTGGCTGTATCTTTTGCATACCTTGTGGCCTGTTGGACAAGCCACATAAAACAAGCACAGCAGCTACTATAGAGCAGTCTTGCCTGGCTGAACTAAATGAGAGGCTCAGGTCAGAGGGGATGATTCCTTCACCTCCTGTGGGGTGAGGGCATGTTTGGCTAGGTCAACAAGCTGCAGGACGGTGATTCCTGTGGTGTCACGTTATCTGCAAGGAGGATTGAGGATTGTGCCTCAAGCATGCTCACACACAGCATTGTCCTTGTTCCACTCCAGCTCTGACCTGCAATGGGTCCTGTGAAACTTGGACAATGATTGGGAGGCTGGTTTCATTCTGGAGTTGCTTAGGTCAATGACTAGAATAATTTTTCACAAACCGACCCACATGTCTCTACTGGAGATTGACTTCTATCCAGTTCCAAATTGATCTGTGCACACGTGCAGACCTTGAGAGTGATATGAGTGGTCTGTCTGGGTGTTTGGATCTCTTGTCAGTGTTCTGGGAGGACAGGTCCTTTTCTTTCTCTTTTGCTCTCCAGCAACAGTTACATACTGGTCCCCAGTGTAACTGAGCACTGCAAACTAACACCTGATCCCTCCACCCTTGTTTCTGCACCTATTGCTCTACCAGCAGGAAGTAGGACGTGGTTTGGGGCTTTTTATTCTCGGCCTCACTAGCCTTTTCGATACTTCGGGGCCTCGTCTCAGTCTGACAAGGCAAGCAAGCGACAGCTTCCTGTGCAAAGGTGAGAGGGAGAAGACAGAGAGATCAAGCACATACAAGAGCAACTGCTCCACAGCCTTTTGCTCTTGCAGAACTGTTTGGCTGAAGGCCCCTTTCCTCTCACGCCAGCAGCACCAGCGGACAGATGGACATGCACTGAGCAAGGATCCTCCCCCCGTCCCTCTCCCTTGCCCAAGTTCCCCTCACAGTTTGACAGCCAGCGCCTGCTTTCATCCAACCCAGCGACTCAGTCCCCAGGGACTCCCTTCATCTGGACCGCCTGGCAGCCAGTGCCTGGAGCTGGAAGGTAAAGGGGGTGATACCAGCAGTCTCCCACATGGGGGTGGCTCATCTGAAAAGCGTCTTGGAAGGAGTTTCGGTCTGACAAACTGATTCTTGCCGTTGGGGAGGGCTGAGTGTATATTTATTTCTCTATCTTTCCACAGTCCTCTCAAATCATACCCCACATCTCACAACCATCCCAGCTGCTTTCTTTCTCTCTCTCCTTTGTCTGTGAATGTGTTGTCGTCCTGTTTTTCTTCTGAACCCAGTCTTTTATCACAACTGGAATCTAAATTATGCCTTATACCAGCCCAATAAAAACCCTCTGTTCCTGCTCCCTTGGCAGTCCCAGGAGGGTTCAGCAGCATTCTGTTTTGCTTTGCTCAGCCCTGCTTGTGCTCCAGACTTGCTGAGAGGTGAGGATAGTCCTTTCTTCTCTGGGTAGAGAAGAAAGGTATGGATGTCCAGAGGGATGGGGGGGGGGAGGCTTGGAATTTTATGGATGAGAAGCCCAAAACCCCAATCCATCCTACATGGACCAGGGCTGTACAGGCTTGGCAGGACAAGGAGTCCCTTTGCCATGGGTAGAAGAGGGGTGCTACAGGGTTACATAATTACAAAGCCTGAATTTTCTGCTACACCTAAAAGCAAGGCTCCTTCTGAGGCAGTGCAGGGTCTACTAGGCAAGAGCGGTGCATGATTTGTGCACAAGTGTGTACGATTCTGTGGTATAGCAAAGACTTGGCTTTCCAGAACCTGATAAACTTCCCTTTCTCCCTGATCTTTTTCCTATCCCAAGAAAGCCATTCAAAATCTACCTTCTAAGCTGTATGCTCTGCCACTAACTCTTGCTGGCAGCTGGAGGGCTCTCTTACTCAGCCAACACCTAGCTATCTCAGCCCTAGGGCTTACAAAAAAAAAAGCTCTTCAAAACGCAAGCAGTGCTCAACCACTCTCTACCTGAGTCAGCAAGCAGCCTGAAACAATACATGTGGAGTGATATGCATTCACACGCATTTCCAGAAGGCATTACTTCTGCAAACAGCCTGTGAGCCTTGCACTGTGAATGGTTTCAGTGCTGAGCAAAGCACCCAAGGCAGGAAAACTATGAGGTGCTGAGAGAAAAGTGCAGCCTCTGGATTGAAAGAAATATGAATTTCTGAGCCTGGAAGAGTGACACTGGCTTCAAGCCTTGCCCTGGGACAGAGAAGCCATCCTCTGAGATGAAACCTTCCTAATGTGCATTGCTAAAGCTATGTTGCGGCAGGGGTGTCTTCTCTCTTCCAGTATGCCACCAGCACAGACGAAGCCCTCTTTGCTGCTTCTGCGCCACCTCTGGCTGTTCAGCCTCACATCTCTCTCACTGGCATCAGACTCTACACAAGGTAAGAAGTGATTGTCTTCACCCATGAGAGCAGGACTAACAGGGAAGAATGTCAGTCAGGGGAGAGTGTGTGGTATGGTATGTCACTAAACAATGCTTACACTGTAACGTATGACCAGAGGAGGTTGCAATAAAGGTCTCTTGCAAGTACTTCATGCTCCAAGGACACAGAGCAGCTAGAGACATAAGTGGCTCTGCTTTTCTTACTTGGACACAGTTATCCGGTAGAGGAATCAGTCTTTAGTTTGGGAGGGGGTCGAATTATCTATGATGGCGGTTAATGCCAAAAGGCATTGCTAATTCATCTATGTTGCTGTCCGTCTCTTCTCCACTGGCAGGCACCTCCAATCTAACTTGTTGGTATGACTCACGGGCGACTCTGTTTTGTACTTGGAACCCGGGCAGGGATCTTGCTGAAGCACCATGCCAACTGGAGATTTTATCGAAGTTAGCTTTGTGCGACAGGTGAATGACTGGAAAGGCTGAGGAAAGCCAATGCTTTGAATGAAAAATGTCCTGGAATGTCTGCCTCTTAATATAAATCTAGGCTACCCCTCCCCAGGCCAGGTATTGTGGATTCACAGAAATGAGAGACTTTGCCTTTGAACTCTCAGTCTCTCTCTAACCCTATGCTGGTTGAGATGCCAGTCTGTTCAGTGTTCACCTTCTGAGGGTACTCAAATGTCTAGCACAGCCCATGTTCCACCTCCATCACTCTGTCCATGATTCATTTTCCAAAGAGCTCTGTTCCCTGGACTGAAGGGCATTTGCAACTGAAAAGAAGGATATACAGAGAAAAGTGTGGGGGATGTGGGGAGGAGGAAGGTTGTAAAGTTATACAGGAGCCATTTGCCCATTGCGAGGATGGGCTGGACAAAAGAGGAATGCACTACCTTCAGTGACAATGAATGAGGAAAATTTTCTTCCCCTTATCATAGTCTCCCTTGGCCCTTTCACCTCTCCCATTTCATGATGTTTTCCTCTGTCATACATCGCCCATCACATGTGGTTGATGGGGTAGGCATGTGGCCAGCACCGCAGTAGGGGTTGATTGGGTCTCTGTGGTCTCCAGCTCTGACATCTTCAGTCAAGAGAGGAGCCAGTCTGTTCTAGGACTTCCCTGGGTGCCCATAACAAGAAGATGACCAGTGTGGTTCTGACAGTGAATAGTCTCTCCTGACTTTTGGTAGCGATATCTCCTAATGGGGCTGGGATTGCTGGATACACTCTAGGGCTGGTGTATGGAACTAGAAAGCCCAAAACATTTCTGTTGCTCCATGAGATTGAATCAAAAGGGTTGGGTCTGGAATTGGGACTAAGCTAGGAACTGTCAGGTTGACCAGGGCTCTAAGACACGTCAGGTGTGCGCGCAGTCTATTTTGTTTCCTCTGCAGCAAACCACTTGCTGGGAGGACCAACTGGCCTTTTGTCCTTCAAAGCTCTTTGGCCTGCTGCCCTAAGGGGCTGGGTTACAGCTGTCTCTTCATGGAAAGTTATAGGCAAAGCTCTCCTCTTCCCGCCTTTGGCAAATCCCAGCCTGGTCTGACCTAACAGCTGGAGCAGCCAGCTCAGCCTGATACCCCCCTCATCTGCAAACCCCCTGCTGCTCTCCCACTCTGTTGCCCCCTGTGCTATATCTCACCTTAGGCAGTCCAGCCACACTTGTCAGGGGACACAGAGCAGAAGAGAGGCTATGGCATAGCACTGCCAAGTGTGAGGTACAGCCTTGGCTGAGTACAAGATGGGAGCTGGTTCAGAGGATACATCTCAGTATTTGAGACACTACAGGACTGTCAGTAGCTTGAAGGAGACCTGTAAACCCGAGAAGGGATGAAACAGACACTTGTCTCCCGGGGCCACGTTGACACAGCTGTGGACAGCAGGAGTGTTTGAGTTCTTCATGCCCTTTGTTATCAACAGAAAGCAGAGGAGACAGCCAGAGGTTTTTGTGAAGCCTCAGAGACTGGAAACCTCTTGCCATCTTTGACTTGAAATAGCTGGGATGCAATGACTTTCCATGTTCCAGTGCATAAGATATGTCTGAGTGATGTGGCGGGGAGGGAAAGAAGGGGACAGGTTTCCCATTGAAGGATTTTGCTGTAATGTTTTCAGCTAGTTTGGTAGGATGCAAAACACTTTGAAGGATCTCTTAAGTTGCATAAAATTTGACTAAATACAAAATGGTCTCCCTAGCTCATTGGATTTCTTCTGCTTAAAACCCAGGCCATTTGAAAAATTCAAGGAGCACTGTGAATTATCCAAGGCAGAACACATAACAGGGCTTAGGAGATGCATCAAGACCTTCAGCAAAAACAGTAATGTGAGTAATTCATCTGAGATGTCCTGGCTAATGACAAGGCGGGCAGGATCTGTATGTGATTTTGGGTGTATAAACAGTGAGACATCCAGGAGCACTGCAAAGATCCCAAACCTATTCCCTGGCTCCAGTCCTGGGGGCAGGCTTGATGCTGTGTGTTGTTGATATTCACCACCCTTCTGGGTTCCCCTGGTGGTGGGGCTGGATACATTCTGAGCTGGGCCATGCTGTCATGACACATGCAGAAGAGGTGCAGAAAGACAGATTACATGCAGTGTCCTACATCATAATTATCTGGGCTTGGCCTTATTCCCTTCCTCTGAAGAGGAACGGACATCAGCACTGGATCTGGTCACCTCTAGACCTCATTTTCCTTGAAGAGCACAATACCATTTTCCAGGTCATTAAGTACTGTGAAGCCTCTGGTTAAACATGTCAGATGCTAGCAGCAATGGCAGCACATCAGTGGAGCCAATGTTGAGACAAGTCTTCTAATTATTATTATTTATTTAAGTCAGTAATTTGTTAGGCTCTTTAGGTACTTCCCTCAGTCATACCCAGAAACTGCTGTAGTTTTTGCATTTTCAGAAAAAAAAAACAAACCAATATGAGCTAATTCTCCTTATTGCTAAGGTCACAACCAGTTCTAACAATAGACAAACTTTCTCATATTTGCACTTCATGTACAAAGATGGATGTCGAGCTTGGTAAACAGCTCCAAAAAACACTCTTTCAAACTCTTTTCTTTCCAGTCAAGCTAATTTACATATTGCATATTTACTGTTGTGTGATGCACATAACCCTTTAGTATTGCTGTGGAACATTTAATTCTAATATTATCTTAATCTTACTGATGAATGTAAAATATTTTTGTCAAAATACTTTGCCTCACAAAACATGTTACCTGTTTTTCCAAAATAACTTTCTTTCCTGCCTAGTCGGGATGTAATAATCCTAACAAACTAGGACATCACAGTATTTAGTGTCCTGCTCTCCAAAGCACAAAAAAAATCCATCTATATCAAGTATAAATATTTGGTTTCTCTATTCACCTCTGAGGCTTAGGCCTTTCAGACAAAAATTTCATCTTTATTCATTGTCAAGTATTCCTAAACCTCTTATATGCAGGCAATGCATAGAAATATGAATGTTTATTAATGAGACTTGGGTGTCGCTAATGGTAATTTTCCCTTGTAGACTCAGTGCTTCACCACTGCAGACTGTCTAACCATAGCTGTACACTGCCAAATTGGAGAAAAGAGAAATACACCTGTGCGAAAGGAGAATTTCAGTCCACTTGCAAATAGTAAGTGCTCATCTGTCTTGCAGTCTCTGGGGCTTCCCCATGAAGTGATACCTAATTTCTCTTCCCCAGCTACCCCTGTGCAACACCCATAGCTGATTTTAGACCTACCTCTTTTCCTTGCCCCCTGCAACAGCTAGCAGAGATAGACCACACTGCATCCTGTCACTTGCACCTCTCATCTGCAGTGTCATGCCAGCCACTATAAATGGGACATTCCTATAAATGGGACACTGTTCAATAAGAGTGCTTTGCTGGGGAGAGCCAGGCTCTGCTAGATTCCTGGGCTAGTGTTCTCAGCAGCTGTCATTTGCTGTAGGATTTCTGGCTTCAAACAGGCCATGACAGCTCAGCTGACACTCTGAAAAATATATGCTGCAAAAAGGAGAGAAAGCATCGCTGCTCTTCCCATGCCCCTCCTCCCAGATATGTGCTTTCACCTTCCTTTGAGCCAACTTTGGCATCTGTCACAGCCTTTGCTGAAATTATTCAACTCTCTAATCCAGCAGAAAAACATCCCCTTGGGTCATTTTTTGCCAGATGTGTGAGTTTAACTGGCTCAAGAAGAGGTCCAGTAGAGCTGCTGCAAGGTGAAGCATGGGAAGGCATGGCGGGGGTCAGGTGCTTGGGAGGATCAGCCCAGCCAGTCTGTCTAACTCCATCCCCTGTGGCTGCGGCTGTAGCTCTCTGAAAGAGCAGCTGGGAAGCAGCCATCACTCCAGCAATGCTTCATTCCTGTACGTACAATTGCCTCATGGATCGCCCCTACAAGATGGGATGCTTGGCCATGTGGAATTGCAATGTCTCCAGGGACCACACTCAGGCTCGCAGGAGGAGCTGCCCTTAATGTAGTCCAGAGAAAACAGGCCTTTTGCCATCAGTGTCAGTGGGAAAGAAGGAGGAACAGAGAGGGGGAACTCGTTAACCATCTCACTCAGCAGTGTTTGGCTGGAGTCTGTGAATACAGGCAAGACACCAATCCTGCTGCATGAGGTTTTCCAGCAGAGCCCTGTTATGAACAGACAGCACAGAGGTATCATCAGCCTTGCGTGCTCTCTCTCTCTTTCCAGTCAAGCTGAGGCCTCCAGGAAATCTTCAACTGATTAGGAACACTGAAGACACCTACAACTTAACATGGACCCTGAATATTTCCTCTCACTACTTAGATGGTGAGAGGGAATATCAAGTGAGGTACCGAACCATGAGTCAGCCCTGGGAGGTGAGTAAAGAGCAGGAGACTGGGGTCTGCCACCATATGACTCCTGGCCTTCTTTAGGTCATCCAGGATTGGCTGCTGGGCAGAACAACCCTCCCCTCAGGAGAAAACCAGTTTTAGTGAAGCTGGAGAGGGGATTACCCCCCACTTTTAGATGTGTCACCTGCTGCCAGTGTTTAGTGGTGACATGGAGGTAGATGGGAATCCTATTTTAGCTGGTGCTGTGACAAGAGGAATCCAGACAGTTCCTGGACAGATGTGGGAAGGGATGAAAAGAGCAAAGAAGACCTGTCCTCCAGCATGAGCAAGCGAAGCTCAAGGGGAAGGGCTCTGAGATGGGTTCTTTCTGAGGGCCTGATGGGGATGGATGTGTCAGGCTGTGAGCCACAGCAGTGTGGTGATGATGCTCAATTTTTTCCCCTCTTCTAGGAGGCCAGGGTCTTCACCATTGTGCAGGACCAGATGTGGGTAGTGTTTGAGAGCCTCTCCCCCAACCTGAAATATGAGGCAGCTGTCCGTGCAAAGCCAGGCATCTCAAGTACCTGCAAAGGCGTGTGGAGTGACTGGAGTGAGACGATATTGTGGAGGACACATGCTGACCGTAAGAATGAGAATCAGGCAATCTGACTTGGAGGGGAAGGGGGGACTCAGAGAAAGAAAATGCGAAAAGGGCCAAAGCAGGCTGGGAAACAGGAGGAAGATGGGAAGAGAGGATTGCATTAACTAAAGAGCAATATATAGACTGGAAACAATCCTTCTCTCCTAATCTTACAATTAGGCTGACTTAATAGGACTTAAGGACAAGAATTACCACTTGGCCCTGGTAGAGTAAATGACAGCTGTCCCTCTGACTTCCAGAGACCAGGCAAAATCCACAAGATGTAAATCAGTGCCTTTGTCCCCAGAGCAGTAAGACCAAATGTGTGACCTGCAGAAGCAGTGGGTGGGACTGCCATTTCCCCAGGTGGCCATGTGACTTGTGAACAAAAGTCCAACTTGCTAAAATGGCCCAGTTCAGTGGAGCTATTGATCAGTGTGATGCAGTGAAACTCCTAAATTTAAGAAGACCTGAGCCTAAGAATCAAAGTCTCATGGAGAATGAATGGGACTTACATGCATGCACCCCTTCCAAAAACATCTCATCAAGATGTGTATTAATCATTACCACAAACCCAGCATGGAAGACACCTCCTGCAACCTTGAAATACAGTGCCTTGAGCAAGTCTTTGAGGTTAGTCATTGGCCCTGGTCTCTGTCATTTCTTCTCTGGGAAATAGGTAGCTAGAGGTTATTCCTCCTCACGTTGCCCCCACTCTGCCCCTGCCCAGCCTCTCTCTGTTGTGCTTGGTACTGGTATAAACAGAGGAGCTATGTTTAGAAAGGGCACTGTGTTGCTGTGGTGATCAAATTTTGACAGTGTGTGATGTCAGTGAATAGGATACAGCCACAACCAGTTGCCATAGCAACCAAGACCCAAAGATAACCAGGGTACCAGCGGCAGAGGAGATAAAGTGATCTTAGAAACATCTCAATGACAGGCAAAGAAAGAACTTCCTAAAAATGTCTCCTCCTCCTTCTTTTTTTCACTGCTCCCTCACAACTACTCCAGAGGAGCTCTACAGGTCCAGAGCAAGGGGCACTAGGGATGGAGGGAGATGAGGTGGCAGGCAGAGGAGACTGGCAGCAGAACAGCAAGATCAAGCAAAGGTGCTTGGGGGAGATGCATGTAAAAGAAACAGATTAAGAAAAGTTTGAGATGATGCAAGACAGGCCCCAAAAGTACTGGCAGAGCTGGGTATGTGGGAACTCAGTCTCCTTCTCCTAACCCTACAAGCCAAGTACCTAAATGATCATGTGATGGAAAGCTGTATCCTGCCTAGCCTCCTTAAACTCTCCCACACCTCTCCAAAGCCAGCCCCATGACCCCTAAACTTCCCCATCCTTGGCCCTCCTACCCTCTAATGAACACCTATGACTCATGACTCTATATACCCCACCAACCTATAGGCAAATTCCATGTCCTCAGCTCCACTGAAGCTGATTTTAGGACTCCCTGCTTTCCTTTGCAAAGAATGGGCAGGATGATGAACACTCCTACCAGTACACTGTGGCACCTCATCTGCAGAAACCCCCAGCTGAGGTGCTATTATGAACAAGGAGTTCAAGCTGTTCAGCAAGGAACTATCTATTAAACCATGCCAAGTGGACTCTGAAACCCATCTCAGCTCTAAGGCATCCTAGACAACAGAGCAGAACCCATTTATCTGACCTGTATCTCAGGTGATTTTTTTGCAGAGGAATATTATAACACTGAAAGGCTCACTGACCAACTTGAACAGCCACAGGACTGCAGCTCCAGAATCCTGGCTAGATTTTCACAGCAGCTCCTTCTTTCTCTCTCATCTTGCAGAAACGTCCTTCCAAGTTCTACCAGCTCTTATTGTGAGTACTTGCATCTTTGTGATCATCGGGACTGCCTTCCTTGTTAACTTGAGGACCCTGAAATGGTAAATGGGAGTCAAGTGTTCCTCTCTCTTCCTGTCCTGTTTCCTGCGTGTCTCCTCAAAACCCAATTTAATTTTTACTCAACATTACTCAGGATAAAGAGGTACTCCCATATATGGTTTATAGCCCAGCCTTTTGAGGTTAATAATAATCTGGGGAGACACATCACAACTCAACATTATGTGGTGCTGGTAACACTGTCATATTGTGCCACTCTCATGTGACACGGTGCCATGGCCTTGTTGAATTCGAAATAGCTGTCTTGGCCCTTCAATCACCCTTGGGTTAGAGCGATGTTCCTTCAGAGGGATGCTTTGCAGGGATGCACCAAAATTGCCTCTTAAAAAATAGGCCACTGGGCTGAGCACTCTCCCCAGAGAGAGGACCAAGCAAGCATAGGTATTACTGCCTTCTCACTTAAACTCTCTAGCCAGAGCTCAGGCAGAACATAGTGATATTTGGTCTGCAGACAGGACCCCTGAGTGAGGAGTACAATTTTTCCTCCATGTGGCCTGTACAGTCCTAAATTCCCTCACCACATGCTGGTAAACATCTACACGATACTTTAAAGACCTCCTCCCTTTGCCAGAATTTCTGCCCAGACACTGCTCTTAGTCAGAACTGAATGTGTCTCACAAGGTTACCCAATGTAATAATACAGAGAGTGACCGTCAGCAAACCAGGGTTTGAAATGGCTCCAGGTTGTAGTTTCCTCATCTCAGTACAGGGACAGAGAAACAAGGTGTTCATGTTAGTGGCAGGGAGCAGGAAGAAAATGCTTTCAGGGGAGGAGGGAGCAGAACCTGTGATAGCTGCTCTGTAAGGAAAGAAGGAGGAGCGTATCGAAGAAAGATGAGTACTGAGAAAGTCACTGGTCACTATGGTTTACCTTGAGTCATAACACTAAGGTGAGGAAGTGCTAGTTATACGGCACGCAGATAAAAGAGCTCCTTTCTCCACAGAGTATAATTAACCCGTGGGATTGGATGGAGGATAATGTCGAGGTAAGATCCAAGGAAGGATTAGATATACATGAGTAAAAATAGCATCTGCAGTGATGTAAGGTAGTTTATATGCAAGAACTATCAAATCTTTATGTTCCAGAGAGTACACTGATTGCCTCCAGAGTCAGGAGGATCTTTTCTCAGAGCATCCCACTGCAAAGCTTCAAGAAACAACTGACAGGATCAACCAGCCTCTCTGAGTAACAGGGAAACAGATTAAATCACTTTGTGCTGCCCCAGTGTGACAAAACACTGGCTCCAGAAAAGCAGAAGCAGCTGGACTGCTGCAAAACATGCTCAAATGGTCTTGCACATCCAGTGCATTCTAGCTAACAGCACAGGCATTGACAGGTGCCGCTCAGGCCCTGTACTCTTGAGTCATTGTGGGGGCAGCAAAGCAAAGAGAGGCAGCTTGCAGCATCTGGACCTTTGAAACAAGGGAGACCTGCCCAGCTTGGCAGAGTGGGAGGGCCAGGTGGGTTGCCCAAGGTGACCAGCGAAGGTGGGGAAGGCTGCAAACTGTTGGCTGTGCTTCCCCAGAGAAAAGAATGAGGAAAGATTATTTTCCAATGACAGTTTCACCTGCCTCTTCTCTGGATGTCTTACCCAACAGCTATTACATTTCAGGCCATTCAGGAGCAAAGAGATCCCTCAGGCTTGTTCTTCTCTTACCTCATTCACATGCCATGGTAGTGCCCACGAGCTGCAACACTCGCTCCAACCCCTACCACAGTGCTACAGAGGTCAGGATCAGGTCCTACTTCATTTCTCCTTCTCTTTCTCTCTTCTCAAGGTTTAAGAAGATGCTGAAGATTCACATCCCAGACCCTGAAAAGTTCTTTCCCCCGCTCATAGCAGTTCACGGAGGTGATATTCAGGTATGGTGCCAGGGATGCAACCAAGTGTTTACAAGGGAGAAAGGAAGGAAGGGAGAGTCCAGCTGTACATGCCTGGTGCTGATACCAGGTCCTCAGACCTACACGTGCACACACAGCTCATGTTGCTGCAGCACCAGCTGCTAAGTTCTCTGCTCAGGTTTTATTTTTTGACCTTCTAAAACTTGCCACTCGGCTGATGCATCTCTAATTACAGAACCGAGAAATGGCAAACCACGCAAACCTCAGCACCCTTCTCTACTGATAGAAAAGCCTGAGAGAATACAAGGGACCTGTGGGAGGGTCTCTCAGATCCCCTCCCACCTAGCTTCTGTCCTGCTTGCCTGCCCTAGACTGTCCAACTGTTCCCCAGATTTCCTGCTGTGATCCTCTTCTTTTGGTTATGAGCCTTATCTCTGGCAGGGTCAGCCTCCTTCTGCTCCTACTGCTAATTGCCATCACGCTGCCTGGATCAGGAACTTAGCCATTTTCCATGTACATCCTCTCTCTTTCCCTTCTTTTTCCCTCCCTTTCTCCCTTCTGATTTCTCATTCAGCACAGGCAGCTGCAAAAAGACAATTACAATTCTGTGCTGTATTAAAGGGAGTGTCAGATGCAAAACATGGGAGGTAATCCTAAGGGGCATCTCACTTTAAGGGTGGAGACAAATTGCAGAGGGTCCAGAGGACTCCAAAGCTTGGAAAAAGCCTAAATGCAAAACACATTAGAAAGCTTGACCTACTGGGGGGGAGGGGGTGAACACAGTTCACAGACAGTTTCCCAGGGCAGAAGAAACTGGAAAAATTGGCTTTACTGGCATAAAGGTGATGAAGTTGGATATTACCAAAAGCAGTCTATTTTTTAAGGATAATAAGGTACTGCAAGATGCCACTTAGGATGAGTGTGGCAATGCAGGCACAAGGGGCTTGAAAGAGCAGTTTAGACAAGAAATCTACTTGGGGCCAAGTAGGTGTATTAGAACTCATCTCAGCACATGGGAATGGATTACATGAGACCCATTCCGGTACTGCTTTTCATGTTTCCACTATCACTCCTCTTTACAGTCTTGTCTTTTTATCTATTATTCCATATTTTTTCCTTTTATCTTTTTTCTTCCTTTCACTTTAATCCTCCATCCTCCCTTCCCCCATAGAAATCTCAAAACATAGGCTTGCAGGATCTGCTCTTGATTTAAAGTGACAGAAAGATGGACTCCCTCTGAAAATACTGGAAATGAGATGTGATGTATGTGAAATCCCTCCTCCCCTCAGCTCTTGCTTGGCCAGAGAAAAGACCACTTATTTGCTTTGGGCACACAGAAGGAGAGACTGTTAGTTCCTTACTGAGTGTTATACTCTGGGTGTAACAGTCTCTTTCCTATGTTTCTTCCCCATCAGAAATGGCTCTCCTCCCCATTCTCCACATCTTCCTACTGTGTGAGCAGCACAGCCCCAGAGATCTCCATGCTTGAGGTGATGCAGAAGAAAGATCAGGAATCCCAGTTTCTCCTTTCCAAGGGCATGCTGTCCTCTGATCCTCCCTTAGAAACCAGCAGGCACTCTGTGTCCAGCTGCTTCACGAACCAAGGCTACTTCTTCTTTCACCTTCCCAACTCCTTTGAGATTGAGCCCTGTCAGGTTTACTTCACCTATGAGCCTTTCTCCCAGGAGAACAGTGGCAGCGAGGACAGCGAGTCTTACCACGCTCCGCCTTCCCCCAACCTCTGCACATTGGCAGAGGATGTGCCTGTGTTGTCCCACAACTTCCTCCACTGCATCAAGGGGACCCAGGGCTTCCAAAATCGTTCCTTTGTGGAAGAGACAGAGGGTGAAGTCCAGCAGGCCATGGCTATTTCTGGGGCTCTCCTGTCAACTGAAAGCACTTCACCAACACCAGCTCTGAAGCAGGATGAGGAGGTTACAGACAAAACAGCTTTACAGCCCTCTGAGACCCTGTGCCAGCTAGACACAGTCTTTCCTAACCCACCAGACCTGCATGACAGCAATACTAGTAAGGCCACAGAGGAGAGTGGGAATGCAAGTCCTTCAATTGATCCCGGCACTCCAGCAGCATATGCTAGCTCTTCTTTTTCTCAGCCTACACCTCTGAGGCAAACCCAGGCTGAGGATCCCTGCAGAACAGCCTTCTCCAACCAGGTCCCAAACACTGGTGCCTACCTTTCTCTGAGGGACCTCCAAAGTCAATACAGCCATCAATCTGTCTAAGATCTGCCTGGAGAAACCCACAGGTGGGAAAGGCCTTCCCTGGAGGGAGGGCCAGATGGACAACTTGTTTATTTAGAGCATGAATGTGGCCTTTAATGGGGATGGAGGACAGGTTATTCTAGAGTGGTGCAAAACCAGAAAAGGGATAGGCTGGAAGAGATGTAAATTCATGGATGGCTACATGGGTAGCACTTGTCCCCAAGGTAAAGCGACAGTGAAGCAGACCACTGGAAGTGAGAGGACCTTTTGCATGGAGAACTTGGCTAATGTAAAGATAAAACCACACACAGAAAATGATAAAGGGGTATTAAAACTGTTCAGTGGCTACACAGCTAATAGAGACATAGAAACCGTGTTCTTAGGAATATAGGACAGCAAGGACTCACTTCTGTGACCGAGCTTGTTCCTCTGCTATTACTGAAACCAGTGGCATAAAAATCCCTTCCCACACTGCTCAAGTGCCATCCTAAAACTCAGCAGATCTTTTTTTTCTGTCAGCTCATGATGGGATGCTGTGCCAGCACTTCCATGCTCTGCATCATGGTGTGAAAATAGCACCCAACTTTCAGGCTGAGCCACCACATGTTCCATTTCCCTTGTCCCAGCCTATAGGGCACAGAAACCTCTAATGGGGAGGAGAAATGCCTAAGGAAGTGGATGTGAGATTTTGTACAAGGGATGATGGCACTGTCAATGAGTGCTGGGGATAATGACAAATTGGATAAGGATACCTCCTCCCGACTGATCAAGGGTGTTGTTTTTTTCTGTGGTCTCCCCACTTCAGGTTACCCAGGGATTACATTCTTAGCCACTTGGTCCAGCTTTAGACTCAGGTCTCTAAGGTCAGCTCAGAGCCAAAAGTGTGTCAGCTGTCTAAGCAGTGCAGTGTCAAAAGAAATTCCCAATATTGGGTTAAAAATACTGGGGAAATCCCCTGCCCCCCCCAAGTCTGATGATGACAGTAGAAAGAATACACACAATTTCCCATTCTTGCTGCAATATTTTTCATGAAATCGAAAGCCTCTCTGCCCCGTGGGCAAAATACAGTTATTTGACTATGATAAACTGATTGCAGAATAGCCCGTCCCACATCCTGTATTAGTGGAAAACATCGCAATGGTGCTGCCCATTCCTTCCATTGCTCAAGGGAAACCACTGCCTAATTAGCAGCAAAGATGCAGCAAATGAGCCCAGAAAAGTAACTCACAAATCAGCACCTTTGCTGAAAAGAAAACCTCAGTCTACTCACAAAAACTGGGGATAGCAATGACTGCTTCTCTTTTTTAACTTTTTCCCCTACATTTGCTGATCTGCTGTCAGAAATAGCAAAACACTGCAGAATAAAGGTGGTGAGGCAAAGGATGACGCTCTGTTCTGGTTCCATCCGTCCTTCCATTCACTATCTTTACTGTCTGTCTATTTCCTTGCCATATTTCTCGACTAATCAGAAGTGGGGGAAATATCAATCTTGCACTAAAGATCTTTGTTCAAAGAGTTTTTACACCAAAAAAGTTCAAAGGTATCACACTTGTTGGTGTTTCTGCCATCCCTCTGAGTTTCACCCAGAAATAATTCTTCCCGATGTCTGTCTATACAAGTGTTAAGCTTCCCCTTTGTCCCAGTCCCACACTGTTACATGATTTGGCATTAGTGCAGCCTAACTGTCATTACAAATCCCAGATAAGGGGTTACCCACTAGCTCGAATTTCACCTCAGAAGAGACTAGTCAAAGGAACTGGACCTGCCTGCAGCTGAGAAGGCTGGGCAAGCTATACCCCTCTTCTCATCAGCTTCTGCGCCTGCTTCAAGATGTGGACTGCTCTATCAGCTCCAGGAGACAGAAGGTGAAGTAGAACTCACATGTTTCCCAGATAAGCAAGGGCAAGGTTTGTCCAGCTATTTGCTGTGCCTTGGAAAGCTTCCCAGATGCACCTCAGAAAGAGACACTGAGTCCCTCGCCCCTGATGGGAAAATCTTACATTGGCTGATGATCCTCGTTATGCTGTTGGTTCTCCTGTTCCTATGTACATCTTCATAAGCTTCTCAATTATCCTTGCTGCTAAGATGAATATAGAAAAAAAAAAAACTTTTCCTCTGTTAATAAAATAAATGTCAGTGGAGCAACAGCATTTTGTTGTCCTTCAGGCTATGGGGGGATGGGGGGATGGGGGGAAGGAATAACAGCCCTTTTCTAGATAGGGACTAGGCAAAGCTTTGCTGGAACCAATGGACCTTTAGCCCTCCTTCCTCCTCCCTTTCCCAAAGGACCCAACATCCTAAAAGAGGGGATAATTCCCATTCAAAGGCAGTCAGAGAGGTGTGTGAGCAGGTGGGTGTTGAGGGCAAGGTGTAGAAAGGGGATGTTTGTAGAAAGGGCCATTTGGCCAAAGAGGTCAGCTGTGGTACAATACAAAGCCCTTCACAGTGAATGAAAATCCTCCACTGACTTAGTAGGCTTTGGGTCAGGCTCAAAGCTCAGACAGAAGCCTAGATTCAGACTACAGTTTCAAGGAAGATGCACCACTCCACAGATGATTTGGCACTTGTACCACTCTGTCCAGTGATGAGGAAGGAGGAAAGATGTTAGCTACATGGGCAGCAGGTTTGGGGCTGGAAAGAGAAGATGTTTCAGAGCAGTGAATCCCTCAGATACCACCATAAGAAGAAGAGGATATTTGTGAATGTGCCTCAGAAATTTCTTTGCCACATTCCCTTCTGCCCGATCCCCAGAAAGCAGATTTGGAAGTGAGCCTGCTGCAAGTACCTGCAAACCATCCAGCTGGTTCAGTATTTTTCACCCTTGTGAAAGTGCTGACAGCTTTCGAACTGGCAAGCTGTTAGCACTGCATTAGCAGCCACACTAGGTGTGAACGTGTGACACACTGCTGCAGGAAGTGCTCAGCATAAGATCTGGTGATAACCGGACCTTTCTTCCAGGAAGACAAAGCCATGTGGTCTCATATGTGAGTAACCCAGGTTGTGAATACCAGAGGCATGACACTCAGTTATTTGGGACACTTCCTCTGCTGGGTCCCCAAGAGCAATTTGGAAATATCACATGGGAGGGAGGGGGGGTTCCCCTCCCAAGCTGATGCAAACACACAATGCTAGCAAAACTGCAGAGAGATGCTATGATAGTGCCCACCAGTACCAGAGTCATAACAAAGCTGAACTCCAGTGCTATGTGGAAGATATTTGGCTAACAGCCACAGACATATGAATCTTTTTCTCTTAAGCCTGGGTACAGCAAAGATAGCTGTCCCATCTCTCATCTCCATTCTTCCAAGATACCTCATTTGTAGAAAGGCAACATCACTGTCAACCCCCTCCCACATCCTTTCCCTTCTTTACTGTGGAGAAGCAGAAAGTAAGTGGCACCTGCAGTAAAGAAATTCCTCTGAAGTCAGGTCTGATCAAGGTTCTGGGTCCTTGTCTGATTCAAAAGACTGTGGTGATAGATGTGGTATGCTTGCTTAGATAGATCAGACTGAGATTCTGTATTTTTCATTCTGCTGAAACACCAGTGAAAGAGGACGCTTCTTTCCAGGAAAGATGGATAACAAAAAAGGTCTCTGGCATCAGGAATTACCCTCAATTGATAACTGCAGCAAGACCTCACAGTATAACATTGGTAAAGCCATGTATATATACAAACATAATTAAAGATGCAGCTAGTCCTCATTTATCTGGGGAAATTCTAGCTTAAAGTCACTTTTAAAAATGAAATTTAGTCTCTTAAATGTCTTGGGCAGTTCTGAAAGCCTTTCTTACTGTCACCACATGTCTCAGTTTCCCATATATAGAGCAACAGGTTAGTTGGGATAACCACACTGGCATGCCCAGTCAAACAACGCAGCCTTTCATCCAAATTTAATGTTTACCTACTAGAATCCAACACAAGGCCACTACAGAAATGACTTTTGGTCTCCACACAGTCCCAGACTAAATTTGAACCAGTGACAGAGCTGAAAATGGCTATCCTTGCCCAGCTGACAAAATGAGCTCAAATGAGCCCTGGCCCAGATGAGCTCAGCCCTAGGTCATTCCCATTGGCTAAAGGGACAAACCCTCCCTCCTCCCCAGTACTTATTGACAGAATAACTCTATTTGCTTTAGATGGAGAGTGGCTGCTTTTTGTGAAAAAACAATGGGCATGTACCTGTACAGAGCTGTGGGGCTGTAAGCAGAAGGTGGTGCAGGCAAGGTATGTGGGGAGAACCTGGGGCTAGAAAAAATCAAATGTTGCAGGGAGGAGTGAGGGGTAGTGAGAGCAAGTATGGGGAGCCCAGAGCAAGTCAGGAAATTGGGTGGCAAGGAGCACAAGGAGAACAGAGGGATTCTTGAAGGTCAGCGCTGAGAAACACCACACTTTGTCTTCATCCATGCTACAGCTGAAGACCCACTGACTAAAGCCATCTTTCCTTCTTCAAGCAATCCACCTGTCAGCCAGAGTTTGCTCCATCCCCATGCTGGGGAATTCTGCCTGCCCACACCCTACATTTTGCCTCTTCCTCCAGTGGGACCAAGGAGGGTAACTAAGAAATACAACAGTTGCTCAGCAACTCCCTATTCCCTGAGGAGGACAATGTAACCTATCTGCACCAGCCTCCTGGGTTGGCCTTTTCTGCGCAGCTGGAGATGCTCCTAACCTGACTTTTTCCAGGATCCTCCCTGTAGAGCCTGCAGATCTTCACCCCTGCAATCCTCTGAAGCCTCCACTGGAAAAAACACAGTTGTACGGGGTGCACTGACCCTTTGTGCAGGACGGTGCAGGACAAAGGTCGAGCTGAAGGGACATGGCATCAGATTATTGATCTCTGAGGAGACCTTGAGTTTAGGTAAAACAATAACCTCCTTCTCTTTCCCCATGTGTGTGTGAGCCAGCTTGCGTAGGGGGTGTGGGCCTGGCCTCACAGGCAGCAGCAGATTTCAGAGGTAGGTCTGCAGCTCTGGGGGAAACCCCAGAGCCTACAATTAAATCTTCTAACAAAGAGAGGTTCTTCTATTGTTGTTGTTTCCTGCCCTCCTGCCCCCACCCCTTGGTTTGTGGTTCTTTGCTTATGCCTTTTGTTTCTGAAGGGATATGATAGCAGAGAAGGACCCTGGCTTTCCTGGACTGCTCTGCCTGGTCCAGTGGGGAGAAGACCCCTGAAGGGGACCCACAGACAGGCCCCCCCATGAGGAGAAAGGGGGGGCAGTCCATGCTAGGCCTGTTTGTACCACATATCTCTCTGAAAGCGTGCATTAGTGCAAGCAGATGTGACACCATTTGTCTTGGTGCCACTGTTAGCTAAGTTTTCTTGTTGTTTTCTGGATTTGCTTGGTGCTTACATTCTGTGAGCATGTTACTCTGTTGCAAGGCAACCTGGAGGGTTTGAGGGTCATGCTCAGTAACTGGGGAAAAGCAAGGAGATTGAGAAGCCTGTTGACCTGTCCTGTGAACACTCTAAGGCAGTCAGGCAAGCTAAAATGGATGTGGGACCCTTTCCTATCTCTTCTCACATCTGCAGCAAGCTCCTCTTGTGCATTCATATCAGCACACTCACACACACACCACCTGGCATGCACACGACTCAGACACACACACAGTGCACAGGCATTCCCCAAGACCTCTGTACCCTCCTGCACAGATTATCCCTTCCCCCTCCAACCATGGAGACAAACAAAGCCATTGGTGGCAGCTGAGAAATTAGAAAGCAATAGATGATCACAAAAGAAGGGAGAGGGAAAGTAGCTGGGTAAGGTAACTGAGATGAACATGACTTTCTTAGGAAATGACGTTTCTTACCTTCAGAGCCTGGGGCTGACAGGACAGGAGCAGCCAGGAGGAAGCAAAACAAGCAGCCTGGGGAAGAAGAGAAAAGGAAGCCAGAAGGTGTCCTGTGGCACAGAGGGGGGTGGAGGGCCCAACGTTGTTCAGGTGCTCTTCACTCACTAGCACACCTAGTGAGTTGGTGCCAGAGTGGGCTTAACCCTGGGACACATGACCTGGTGGGAATGGCAGGGTTTGTTTACTTTTAAGGACAGAAAGCAAAAGGGTACAGAAGGCAGAGGGCAACTGCAGGCTCCCAGGCTGAGTATGTTGTGTGCAACCTGTATGTGCATTTGAGGTCAAGGATTTTCTTTTGTGTTTATCTCTAGGTCAATAAAATATCACTTTTAAAGCCATTTCCAGCCTGGGAGGACACTCTTGTCTCTAGAGAAAATCATTATTGTACTCATTTGAATTTGGGGAGAGTTAAAGGAAACCTGGGAGATGTCTTTGGAAGTTGAAGGTTTGCCCAGGAGGCACAGACAGACAGGACAGTGTCTTAGAAGCCTGTCTCCCGCTGGATTAGAGTTTTACTCACAGTGGCACTGAGGAAAATCTTCAGTGCTTAGCACAGAGACGTCATGAGGCCATAGGTCTTGTGAGAAGAGTAGAGAGGTGGCAGAGCACTTCCAGTGGGAGATGTAAGGGGATGCAGAAAACCCAGCCTGATCTGGTGTGCTGTGTCACTAGATGTCCCTGATGGAGGCTGAGGAACATGAAGAAGATGCTAACTCCCTCTCAAAGGATGAATCTGAGACTAACTCACGTGACTGCCTCCGCTACGTGCCTGTCTGCATAGCCTTTCTATTGCTGGCTGGAACTGCCACAGCAACCTGGTATTTCCTAGGTAACAGTTCAATGCATTTTGTCCTTGCACAGGAGGGATGGGATTTAGTTAAGATAATGCCGAGCACTCAGTCCAAAGAGCATTAGTGACTCTGGGTGATCTTTACAGACACATATATCGAGGTAAACCCCTCTCTTTTTCATATCAGCAAGGTAATCCAACAGTGTCTTCTGTTGGCAGACTACAGACCACGACACCCAGAACCGTCCATCCTGCAGCTTTACTCTGGCAGCCTCCAGGTCCTCAATCGCCAGTACTCCCCAGACCTTGGGCGGTCAGAGTCCAGAGCCTTCTGGACAGAGTCGGCTAAGCTTCAAAAGATGGTGAGAGCAATTTCATGACCAGAGTTGGCCCTGAGGCAGTTCAGTGAGTAGAAGGAGGAAGGGATCAGGTATGCTCATCCAAGTGACAGACTTGGTGGGCCTGTACAGCAAGAGGGCTGAAACACAGAGTTGGCTATAGGTCCTTTTTCACTGTAACATCATTTGATAGTTATCAGATGACATTCTCGTTACAGCTGAAGGAACTGATTCGTGCCACAGAGCTGGGGCGATATTACAACTCGAGCACAGTCTATGCCTTTGGGTGAGTAGCACCCACAGTATTTTGGGTTGTTCACATGTGAAAACTCCCAGTTAGTTGTACTCTTGTTCAGCTGAAATCTGGCCACAGCAAACTGCTGCAGTCCCCACCATGAACTCTAGGCCAGGCTGGGAAGTCCAGAACCAGAATGGTTCCAGCATGACAGCCCTGTGGATGTTTTGATGTTCATATTCATTCACGGTCAAGATGAAAAGCCAAAACTGAGAACTTTTTCCCAGAGCCAAAGGTTCAAGAGAGGAAAAAAAATGACTTGAAAGAACTGAAAATCTGGGCTTGGCATTCTCAGAAGAAACTAAGTACTTGGAAATTAATTTCTCTAATTCAAGAAAGTCATTTTTATGGCTGATACTAAGCACCAGAAGGGAGAGGCAAGAATGCACTATGGGAAAGGTATTCCAGCCAAGAAGCATGGTCTACTTGGGAACGGGGTAACAGTGGAATGGGACATATGTGGGACTTCAGCTTTGCGGGTCATCACAGTAGTTCAGGAAAGCACAAATAACTTCTAGACTGACCTATCCAATTGGTTTTGATCTTTTCATGGAAAACTACACCCCTGAATTTGTCCTTCAGCTATGGAATATTCCAATTTTGGTTTAACTCCATTTTCAACTGGGGAAAGAAAAGTTTCACTTGAAATTTTTCTCTAGCATTTCATTGGAAAAAAGTTTGTTTCAACATCTCTTCCCCCTCCCCCAACAAATTTTCCCTGCCAGCTGGTTGAACAGAGCTTTCACAGTCACAATCTCCTGCAACTTGACCCTGCCCAGCATTAATGGCTTGTGGTAAAGTACTGAGCTGTAAATCATCCACTTGTCACTGTTGGGAGGTGAGACAATGAAGTCTTCAGTGTTTAATTTCAATCCTTAACCACAGGTCACTTCTACCTGAAGCATATTCATTAGACCAATCCTGAGTTAATTATCACACAAATCTGAACACCTATGGTCATCACTAAAGCCAGATGGCACAAAATGGCTTTCTCTCCCGAAGGACTGAGCATTAACTAGCACTATGGACACAACAGCTCTTCTGCCCTACTCACAGTGGTTCCTCTGGGTCACAGCTGCTGAGCCAGTGTGTGCTGGCAAGTCCACACAGCTATGTCTGATTCGTGGATAAACAGAGAGTGGGAGGTTATCTCTGGGGTTTGTCACTCCAGTGATTCTTAGGGATGTTAAATTCACTTGCAGTGGGAAAAAAAGAAGGATATTTAACATGTTATTTCTCTGTTAGGGAGGGGGCTCTGACCTTCTTCTTCTGGTTTGCCCTCCAAATCCCTGAGAATCAGCAAAAGGAGATGACTGCTGAGAGGGTAAATGCAACGCTCCACCAAGAGCTCACCACTCATTTCAACAGCTCAGGCAGCCTGTCCTACCAGGCGGAGTACAAGGTCAACCCTGACTCCCTGGTTCTGCTGGGTAAGTACCAGCTGCTCAGCTGCAGCATGAGCAGTCAGGAATGGGCCGAGGCTTATAAAGTGCTGAAGGGGGTTTATGAGAAGAGGCCAGAAGTCATTTGTGAAGGGGAAGGAAAAACCTGCATATTGAAGAGGATAGGGAAGATGTGAGGAACAAGAGAGAGAATTGCACATTTCTTCCTCATGGAGGAGCACTGAAGTTTGATAAACAGCATCTTTGCCTCAAAGGATTAAAGATTCTTGGAGATACCACCAACCATGACCAGCTAGGTAACAATTTTCTTTTCTTGCTTCCTCTTCAGGTTTGGTTTCTGTGTAGTCACTCCTTACCCTGGTCATGACTTTGATCATCTCAGTTCAAAAATAGCAAGCAATTAGATTTCCTGCTTTCCTTTGGGAGATTATTCCAGTCTACTTAACTGTGATAGCAACAAAGACAACATACTTAAGTCACCACTAGTCTTATTCTGTGAGACAAAGTATTGTTGCCACTTCAATTCTTGACATATTATTTTAAAGATTATTTATTGTTTCCCAAAGTGAAGATCACAGACCATTTAAAAAGACACCCTTACAGAAGTATCCTAAAATGGGTGTTAGATCAAGGACTAAGGGATGTGTCTATACTTAATGCGTCAAAGTTCAGTGGAATTTGGATTTAGTCTTTACAATGAGACTTAACTGCCTCTGTACAGAGCCCCAAATCACACAGGTCTTAAAATATATTGTGTTTGTTCTCTCCCCTTAGGGTTCTCATTTCCAAGTTTCTTTCCCCAGGCATGTTATCTTGCATTTTTCTAAGATGAATCTTATTTTAATATATTCCCACCCATATTTTCTTTTAACTTTTCCCTCCACATCTCAGTTGTTTTGATTTGGTGGTATTTTTTTTTGGTGCCTCCAAAGAAATTTTGATTTCCTTAAAATGGTTTTCATTCCCTCATCCACATCCTCGCATTAAATCTTATTCTGGATCTGCATTAGCCTCCCATGAAGCCCTCTCCTCCTGCAGTCACCGTTAGTCACTTTCTTCTACTTGTGATTTATTTCCAGCACAACAGACCTTATGCTCAGTCAATTTAAATTAACTTTCTTAAGAAAGATGTCGTAAGACAATATGCTAAATGTTTCCAAGTCAGCCCATCTTGCATTTTCCCTTTATTTACTCAGTTCAGAATGGAATCCAGGAAAAAACAAAGAATTTATGATGCCATTCTTCTAGCTGTTCCCGGTTCCATCTTATTCCCTTTGCATCTGTTTCACTGTTTTATTCATTTCACGCAGATTTACATGAGCAGACCACAACTCTTTCTATTTTAGAATCAACACCCACTTGTAGTTTCTTCAGCTCCTCTGCTTTCCCTAGACCTTTCTGTTTCCCTTTCCAGTCAGAAGCACAGTCTAGCAGCTGTGGCTGAAGCCAAAAAACTCATACACTGCTGGGCTATGATGACCTCAAGCAAGTGACTTAACCTCTGGCTTCATTTGCTGTGTAAAATAGGAGTGAAACGTGTGTAAAATAGGAGTGAAACGGCAAGGTAATAGCAAGTCATTAGCACTTCTTTGTCTGACAGACTCATTTGCTGACCCGCTTAGCTCTAAATATTAAGTTTTTCACACAGAGCTGCAAACATCACTGACTGATACAGGAACATTTTTGAACCTCTCCAGTGCTTTAGTTTTACTAACGGCTACACTTAAACCAGAACATTATCTTCCCCTTTCTCCCAAAGAACTTCAGGACTTCATTCTCCTTTCTTGCCAGGACTCAGTTTTATTACCTTCAGATACAAATATTAACACCAGCTCAGCACACTCCCATGTCCTTCCTTACAGCACAGGAGATTCTTCAGGAGCCTGCATTATGCCTGCAGGCTCACCCTTTCCACAACATCTGTTTTTATCATGACAAAACTACTCAGCTCTCCCCACAGAATTGCAAGCTCTGTTTAAGAGCTACAAAAGACCAAACCCCTGACCTAGGCAAAGCCCCAACAGCAATTCTCACATCCGACTGACCTCATGGTGGCTTTTATGTTGGTAGTTATTCCCATTAGCACCTGATCTCTGGCTGCTTTCAGTTCAGCTGAGAGGATGAAGCAAGACCCAGCTCTCCTAAAAGGGTTGTTCACCCAGGGACTCTGTTTTGTACAGGTTTGCAGTCCTTGCTGAGGACTTTCTCTTCATCTCCCTCCCCCGAAGGTGGGCTCTAAAAGGCCATTCAGTGTTTCATCAACCAGTCATCATCACAAGAGACCTCCTTCCACTCCCTCAGCAATTTGCATTTTTTTTTTTCAGTGAGGATTATGTGAACCCAAGGAATATATTCCCATTCTTTATTCCCCACTGCTGGCTCTAGTTAGCATTTAACCTACTCATGGTCATACTCGCTTGCTGCACCAAACTCGCAAGCTGGTCCTAAGCTTCCCTGTGCTTCTCTTGCATTTCAGAAGTTTCTTCACACAGGAGACCCTCTTACAGAGTGTGATGCAAAGCCAAAAACGTCATAGATTTCAGCCCTTACCCATTGACCAGAAAGGATGTGTGCTCCATCTCCAGGGAAAGGAGAGTGGGGAGGGGCAGTGATCTCTCAGGACAGCCAGTGATTTCTCTGGGAAGTGAGGTTGTGTCCCTTTGGTGTAGCTTATAGGGAAGGGGTATGGCTACCTGAGCTATTGCCCAGCCCTTGTGGAATGGGAAAGGAGGACGAGGAAAGGCACCATGAAATGAGCAAGGAAAAAAGGAGAAAAGCCTGTGGCAGGTTGGAAATCAAGGATCAAAGGTGTTAGACTTGGAAGAGAGGCCAGAAAGATTTCCCAGTGACATAGGATGAAGACATGACTGAAACAGGACCCTGAGAGCAGATGGAGAAGCTCTTGAAGAGTGCCCCATGTCAAAATTGTAAGGGGGCAATTTATTTAGGAAGGGAGTCATCATCTGCCATGCTAACTTTTAGATTTTCTCTTTTTGTTTATCTTTCTTTATATATTCCCTTTCTAACAGAATCCAGTGTGAAAGACATAATAGTCCTGAAATCCACTCTGGGTAGGCTATCTTTTTTTTCCTTTTGTTTTGAGTTTGTTACTTTGTGGGAGGGAGCTCTACAGGGGCCAGAAAGTTTATTGGCTTCCTGGAGTCATAAGTCCTGGGAAGGGGAACGAGAACAATAGGAAGGAAGCATCAGTTCTGCATCCTGGCAAAAGCACCCATTGCCACATCTACGCTACATGAAGCAGCTAGATGCTGGAGTGCTGCAGTCTGACACCTCTGTACTCTAACACACCACTGTGAGAGATACCAGCTCCCAGGGGCTGTGTAGCCACCTTAATAAGGTCTTGTGCCTGTCCGATTAGCCTTGTCAAATACAATAATACTAATTCCAGGTCCCAAGCAAACCTACTGAGCCAGGCAGGGATTTCCCTGCATGGCTCTGCCCTGGATGCAGAGTCGTTTAGGAGTCTATGTCTTTTTGATGTTCAAAGGTGCTTCAGATAGTTTCAGTCAGTGTTTTAAGTGCTGTTGCTGGCAGCTTACATTAAATGTACTATTGGAAACTCGCATTTAAACTGACTTTTACTCAACAATCCTGGGCTGGAAGTCTGCTGAGACCTGGAAAACAGATAAGAAGAATGTAAAGCAGGGAAGAATATGGTGGGTGACAGGAGAAAGAGGCTAAGGAAAAGGAAAAAGAAACAAGTGGAAGATAACTGCGTTATGCTAATATGAAAAGACTAAGGGAGTATGGGCTTAACCAAGGGAGAGGGGACAGTTCTCACAGAGAGAAACTGAGGCAGCAGTAAGAGACGACTGGGGTCACTAAGAACAAATGTGAAAGTAAACTGAGTTCACAGGGATGACTCAGTGTAACCCTAAAATCAGGTTCACACTGATATCCTAAGTGACAATCCCATAACTTAATTTCCCTAACCACCACCACTAAACTGCCCTCCTTTCAGTTTACTTCACCCTGAGGTTTAAGTCCTATTTGTTTGGTTTTTTTCCCCCCTTGGATTCAGGTTGCTATAGATATAGCTATCTCCATGAAGATGACATCTTAAGGCTGGAGGGCCCTGACTACCTGGCCTCCAGTTGTCTTTGGCATCTCCATGTCCTCAAGGGCTACATGATCAAGCTACGCCTGGAGTGGACTCTCCCAGAGTGCAGGGATCGCCTGGCTATGTACGATGCAGCGGGGCCTCTGGAGAACCACCTCATCACCTCGTAGGTAGCTCCTGAGCAGAGTGAGCACAGTGGGGAAGCCAGTCAGGATGGCACAACACACCGCAACAAGGGAAGGTGTTAAAATACATCAGAGGAAATTCTCTTTGCACAACCTGCACTGATGAGCTGAAGTCACTGATGTGGGATATCACAGAGCCAGTCCTGCTGTTTGATAGATTACAGCAGCACAAGTTGTCTCTCTGCTAACCCTTGATTTGATTCAGTTAGTGTCTCACAACAGGCATGTTCTTTGAATAACTCAGCCCTCCCCTTGTCTCTCTCTTGTGCTTCTCTCTCTTTTTGCTTGCTGCTATCTTTACTCACTCCTATTCCTTTTCTCACTCCTTTGCTCTCTCTTTCCCCTCAGGATCTATGGCTGCAGCCGGCAGGAGCCCATTGTGGAAGTCCTTTCATCAGGCTCTGTGATGTCCGTTGTGTGGAAGAAAGCCATGTACAGCTACTACGACCCCTTCATCCTCTCTGCACAGGCTGTGCCCCTCAAAGGTGATGAAGGCTGGAGGAAGAGGGCCATAGATACAGGAAGGAGACAGGTTATCTTCTATAACATCACTGCTCCTAGAGATGCTCCATCTCCATTAGGGGCAGAATTCACTCAAGACTTCAAGGGTAGAGGTGGTCAGTAGAAAGCAGATTAGAGCTGGTTAGTAAACAGCAGGTTATAGCTTGCTCCTCAGCTCGGACTCATTAGTGCCTAGCTCAAGGCTTTACAGACCAAGCTCTGGTGAGCAGAGCATGAATGATCACAATACCTCAGTAATAATCCCAAGTTCTTGTGCATGGACAGACCAGGTGTGGCCTGGATAACACATCTGGCTCCACTAGCATGTAAATGTGAGTTCAATGGGAGAGTCTAAAGCAGCAAAGTACACTATCATCACCATTCTCTGATCAGGAGGAGGAGGCCAAAAGTCTTGCCAGGTAGAAATGGTCCCTTGTAGGGCAATGGTGGAACATCCTAGTGACCTTTAACATCAGATCTTAGAACCCCTTTTCTCCCCTCCTGTAAGGGGATGAGGACATGGTATTCCTAGGCTGAGGTTGAACTGACAGGCAGTGGGGCTTTGAATGTCTGTGTTTACAGCCTGCAAAGTGAATATAACCCTACGGGAAGGCCTGGAGCTGCAGGGGAAGATTGGCACGCCACACTACCCGAGTTACTACTCACCCAACACGCAGTGCACCTGGCACTTGACGGTAAGAGCCAGCTCCCACAGGAGCATCTGTTCCTTCCTGAAACCCATGTGGTACTTCCCACATAAAGGGGGCAACAGCACTCAAGCAGCACTCTTGATGAGAAGGTCATGAAATGCAAGCAGGGGGTGGCAACCAGCCTAGGCTTCCCACAGTGAATGTTACGGAAGGGGAAGGAGTTTAGTACTGCACGGCAGAGCAGAGATAGCTGAGGAGGAGTCTGAAATCTCACCTCCAGTGGAGTTCTTCAAGACAGAACCTGATTACTAGAAATTACCATGCTTTGAGAGCAGCAACAGAGGTGCTGTAGGCTATGGCATGGCCCTAGTTTGGATGGTGCTTCCTTCTTGCCTGCAATGTGTGAATTGGCAGCTCCCCCTTCACATATATCCTGCTCATTTCTTTTGCCTCGGGTGGGCTGCAGCATTCACAGGAGCCACCTCCCCTCTGTTCTGGATCCCCTCTCCTGCAGGTCCCATCTCTTGACTATGGGGTCACCCTGTGGTTCGACGCCTATGCACTCAGCAGACAGAAGTATGACCTGCCCTGTACCCAAGGCCGGTGGATAATTCAAAATAGAAGGTGTGTGCTGAGACCCTGGTTTCTGTCTCTCATTTCCCATCTGCAGAGCTGGGATCAAATCTCTGCAGATCCACTGCTCACGCCAGTTAGCAGTTCTGAGGAAGGAGATCCCATCACCCACTGAGTGGCCACTGTTTGTGCTGGTGCCTCCTGCTTTTCTACTTGTTTTTCAGCCTCCCTGGTTCTCAGGCTCCCCAGTGAACACATCTTACAGATTTGCTTTGAGCTACCAGCCTGCCTTCTCGGTCTTGCTGTTTGCATCAGGCTTCCTAGTTTTCTCCTGTGTGTAACTTTGGCGTCCTCCCACATCTCCTGTGTTTGCAAATCTGCCTGTCACCACCTCTGCAATACTAGCTGCATGTGCCATTGCCTCACATTCACCTCCATACAGATCTTCTGCCAAGCTCCAAATCCTCCTGCTTTGACAAGAGCTACTTCCTCCTGCGGGACTTCCTGACTCAAGTCCCTGCACTTTGCACATGGGCAGTGGTGTGCAGCAACCCCAGCAAAGGAGCGACAGCTGCTGCACCCCCATCTCCTCAAAGTAGGCTCCAAGCTGGATAGATCCATGCAAAATTTCCCCCTTCTCTGCAAAACCCATCCCATTAACCTTTCTCTGCTGCTCCTGTAGCAGTAACTGCTTTTCCCCTCATGGGTCTGATCCAGAAGCTATTGAACACTGTTCACCTGGCTTAGGATTTTCACATTTTGTCTCCCTGCCCTTCTCTTAAACTGTCACACCACAATTTCTAGACCATGACTTAGGGAAGATAAATGTAAGAACTGAATTGAACTCAGCACTTGCCCAGAAAGGGGGAAATGTCCAAAGATAAAGGATCACTCTGACTCACACATGGCCTGCGAGTAGAGTTGGGTCATGGTATGTACAGACTGGTTTTGTCTTGTTCTTCAGGCCTGAATATGGTGACTGATTTTGTCCTAATGGCCCCTGCCATTTTAGTTGTTTCGTTGTTTCCCTTCTCTCTGCAAGCAATTCTATCACAGCATTCATGTGTGGTGGATTTTTTTTTTTTTTCATTCCTGTTTCTTTCTGTCTCTGGGGCTTCCTCACACAGCTTTGTCAGTCATTTTAGGTCAGTCCCTAGCTTAGTTATTCTGCCTTGCACCCAGAGAGGACCCTTTGTTTCACCAGAATTACTCTCTTCTCAGGCTGCCTTTGCTCAGTCACTAAGATAAGGCCAGGCAGAGCAAGATCCAATGTCAGCTCTCCCAAATGACGACAGGGCTTGAAAGGCCACAGCCTTTTCCCATTGCTGCTTCATAATTTCATGCCATACTGAAGATGTTTTGCCTTGCCTACTTGCCCCCCAACTGTGTGGTCCCCTCCCCACAAGTGAGTCAGCTCCCCCAGGCCCACAGGACCACTTGGCTCCACTTGGCAGCCTTCCTTCTACCTCGCTGCCCAGGACATCATGCCTGTGTTTGCTTGTCAGGTTGTGTGGCCTGCGGACCCTGCAAGCCTATGCTGAGCGGATTCCTGTCACGTCCTCTGCTGACATCACCATCACCTTCACCTCACAGATCTCCTTAACTGGCCCTGGCATACAGGCTGCCTACAGCCTGTACAACCAATCAGACCGTAAGTCCAGGCTGCCTCTTTGCCCCTCAGTGTGGTGGGGAGGTTCCAGCTGGTTACCAGCAACCCCTTGCACTCTTGGCTTTTGTTAGGCAAAACAAAAGACACATCCTAGAGTCCTAGGTACCAACTGCCCTTCATGCACATGCTCACAAGCACAGTGAAGCACATACCACTGATCTCCCACCTCCCACAAAAAAAGGGAATTTACATGTGAAGCTGCTTCTGCACATGTGGCCCTGCCTTGTGCTCTCAGAGCATCCAGGCTCCAAAGCCAGAATCAAAGAACTACCTAGAGGCTCACTCCTGCATCTGCATTACTGGCCTTGGGAATTCAGTGAGACATCTCTGACTTGAAGTGGCTTTTATTTCGATTATAAAAGCTCTTAGAGAGAGCTATTTCCTGCTCACCTTAGAATTTGTGCCAGTGAGAGACAAATAAAGCCACACACAAATATGCATATGCACATATGCAAAGGCGCACCCACAGTTTTTCTTTCACAGGTTTCTCGATCTTCCTCTTAAGAGGTGTCTGTAATGTACACCAGTCCCTGATTACATGCACCTGGTGACACGTGTCTGACAAACCCTTCAAGGCCCTTACTGGGTTTTAGTAACAGCCCCAAAGAATCTATTCCAGTTTTGCCACTGCACTCAGGGCTAAAGCAGAGGCATACCAGGCTAGGTGGGTGACTGTCTTGAATCTTGTCCATTGATATTCTGGGAAACAGGGAAACTGCCCTTGCCCTGTTGCACAGCCCATCTTCATTTGCCCTTGTGCAGAGCGGATGATGTGGCAGAATTTGGGGAGCTTAGTGAGTGCCATGTGCATGCTGCTGTGGCACATGTGTTGTTAGGAAGGTGTGTAGCTCCACTTTCAAGTCACAGTGCTTTGCTACGAGGAGGTTTCCAGTCGCTGGGGACTAATCATTCGCTTTTGATTTTACAGCCTGTCCCGAGGAGTTCCTGTGTTCTGTGAACGGCTTGTGTGTCCCAGCCTGTGATGGGATCAAAGATTGCCCTAATGGGCTGGATGAGAGAAACTGTGGTGAGTGATTTCTCCTCTCTGCCAGTTCCTGGTCTCAGCAGGACACAGCTCCTTGCTCTCCCAGAGGTGGGGAGAGATGGGGAAGATTCAGGTGGCCTGGGCCCAGCCTGTACTCCCCTGGGAGCTGAAACCTCTGTGCTCGTAAAGGCCTCATTCCACTGCCAGGCAGCTTCAGCCTGCTCCTGCCAGAGCAGAAATGCTAATTTCTCCTGAAAACAGATTCTTCTGCTAGAGAAACCCCTGACCCCTATGCACCAAAAGCTCAATATAGCCTGAAAGAAACCCCTGCCCAGGTTGTTCCCTCCATGTTCTGCTTTTCTTTCCCAGGCCTGACACTGAAGGTCAGCCCTGGCCTACAGCCCCCCCTGCTGTCATAGCCCCCAGCATCCCCCCCAGCCCTCCCATCTTGTCCACCATCACCCAAAAAGACCTGTTGCCCTGCTCTCAGCCCCCTTCCCTCCCCTCCCCCCCCCRCCCCCACCAGGCCATGTGTGAGACACTTGAACTGTACAGGTCCTGATCCATATATTCACAGAATCACAGAATGGTTGAGGTTGGAAGGGACCTCTGGAGATCATCTAGTCCAACCCCCCTGCTCAAGCAGGGTCACCTAGAGCACATTGCACAGGATCGTGTCCAGGTGGGTTTTGAATATCTCCAGAGAAGGAGACTCCACAACCTCTCTGGGCAACCTGTTCCAGTGCGCTGTCCCCTCACAGTGAAAAAGTTTTTCCTCATGTTCAGATGGAATTGTCTGTGTTTCAGTTTGTGCCCGTTGCCTCGCGTGTCCTGTTCCTGGGCACTACTGAAAAGAGTCTGGTCCCATCCTCTTGACACCCTCCCTTAAGATACTTGTACACGTTAATAAGATCTCCTCTCAGCCTTCTCTTCTCCAGGCTAAACAGGCCCAGCTCTCTCAGTCTTTCCTCATAAGAGAGATATTTCCCCCCAGTTTGGGAGTGTCTGGGCCCTCAACCTGCTGTCAGTTCCTCAGGCCAGCACCAGTTAGTGCTGACACAGACACTGTCCCTGGTGTCCCGAGGACTCCAAGAAAACCCCATTCTCACAGGAAAAGCTATTCGGGCTCAGACCTGACACACATTTTAGCCACTCTCCCACTCCTGGGAGCTCATCACATTGCTGCCACCACTAATTTTTCTTTAGTTGTCCCCTATAGCTGTTTGGTTCACAGACAGAAAGGTCCCTGAACCTGAGACCAATTCCAAAAGATTCAGAGGAAGATACAGAAAAGACTAACATAAAAAGAAGGAGTAATCTTTCTAAAAGAAGTTTCCCTTTTAATTCAGTGCTTGAAGTATGAGATATTTTACAGAATCACAGAACCACTGAGGTTGAAAGGCACCTCTGGGGGTTGTCTCATCCACTCCCCTGCTCAAAGCAGGTTGCTCAGGGCCATATCCAGTTGTGTTTTGAATATCTCAAATAATGGAGATTTCACAGCCTCTCTTGGCAACCTGTTCAAATGTTTGACAATCCTCACCATAAAAAAAGATTTGTCTTTTATTTAAATTGAATATCCTGTATTTCAACTTTTATGCCCATTGCTTCTCATTCTATCACTTTATACCACTGAGAACAGTCTGGCTCAGTTTCCTTTACTCCCTCCCATCAGACATTTACACATATTGACAAGATCCCCCTTGTCACATCATGATTTGCTTCCATTCTTACATTCTTGCCACTGTTGCATCCCTGCTTATCCATTTCATGTCTGTATGGAACAGTTCCTGTCTTTAAAATCAGTGTTCACATTGCCTCAGACCTTTGTGTGTCCTTAGTCATCTGGAAGCCTCACACTAATTATTGAAGAAACAGTCATTGTAGTAAGGTGAGGTCAGGGAGGTACTGGCCCATTATGTTTGGTGTTGCACATAGATACCCACAAACAGAAAGCAAGGAGAGAATTCCTGCCACAAAAAATTACAGTCAGAAATCAAACTGTGACAGGTAGGCACCCTATGTTCCTCTCCTTTAGCAACTGCCAAAACTCCAAGGAATGACACTAAGGAATCTAGCAGGGTTCGGGACTTGCCTGTCAGAGACCAACAGGAGCAACTGCTCTGTAAGGCAAGGTGATCCAAGAGCAGAGGGTGACAGCAAGGCAGGAGGGACCATGACCCCACCAGCAAAGGTGCAGTCCCCTTGGACCTGAGCAAGGCGAGCAAAGCAGATCCAGTGATGGTAATCAGGGTCAGCCAAAAGTCCAGTGACTGCAAGGCAAGTCCATAGTGATGAGGCAGGTCAAACAAAGAAGTGAAGTCAACAAGGCAAGTCAGGATCAGCAAGGTACAAGGCAGAGTGTAGGCATGCCTACAATATATCTCAGGCAAGGACCAACAGCAAGGGCCTGAGATTAAATGCGACTCCTGGGCAAAAGGGACCAGGCTCCTCCTCACTGCTCTTGTCATGGCAGTCTGTTTCAAGATGACACAGCTGCATATTATCAGAGTTGGCTTTTATGAGGTGGAGTAAGAGTCTGCAGAGCCTGTTGGTGCACTTAGGGCCCTGACATCACTTACGTGACACTAAAAGCAGTTGAGCTTTTTCAGCTAATGCAGCTACATGGTTTCTGGTACCCAAGCTAGCATCTGTATATCCGGTACTAGAGTCTCCATTCCTCCCAGTGCTACCTTGCAGGTCTCCCACCAGAAACTGCCTTGTGCATTGTAAACATGACCTTCAAGCTGGTCACATAAATTCCACATGCTGTGGCCAAAGTTTACAGAGTGGCTTCCTTAGCTGTTGTCATGTGTTTTGTAAACTTCACTGCTTAAACAGATTCTCAGGAAGGCAGTGTAGATCTGATAGATCTGGTAGATCTGAGCATAGCCTGCATAAAGCCAGATGATGGGAACAGCACTCTGAACTAAGTGAGCCTGAGGAAAGCAGAAAAAGGGAATTAATTGTGTTCACAGTAGAGACATGAGCTGGGCGGCATTACCTCGCAGCTCTTTCAGACTGAGGGCCTGCACACTGGCAATTTCCTCAGACCAGACAACTCACAGTAGCATATTAAGCTGCCAGAATGAATCGTAAAGTTATAACATAGGCTGAAGGTTGAAAAGTTATTACTTGAAAGAGGTGGACCTTGTTGTAGACATGACAAAAAAATGCCTAGGTTGGGAATCTAGCCCTACTGTTCCATTGACATCTGCTTTTTGCATCTGATGCCAGGAATGCCTTGGCAAAGCAAGGGGTTTAGAAGCTCTTTCCCTGCACTAGCCAAATGTTATGTAGCACCCAGTTATGGGAAAGGAGATCCAGTTTTGCCCTGTGTGGCTGACTCTGAGGTGTTTCCATCCATGCAGTGTGCTCTGCAAAGTTCCAGTGCCAGGAGGACAGCACTTGCATCGAGTTCAGCAGAGTCTGCAATCAGCAACTGGACTGTGTCAATGGGAGTGATGAAGAGCAGTGCAGTGAAGGTAGGGAGAGGACAGTGCCGGGCAGATGAATACCTTCCTCTGATGTTGACAAGGCTCACAACCTGCTCACAATGTTCACTCTGAATCTGTCTGTAGCTGACTAACCTTCCTCAGGAAATTCCCTGTAATGGTTTATGGAGTTCCCCCAAGCTCTGTGTTGCCTTTTTTCCATCACTAAAAGGCCTTCAGCTGCATCTACAACCTGCCACCCTCCTTCAACTTTGGCTCCCCTTCACCTTCACAGGAGTTCCCTGTGGGCCTTTCACCTATCGCTGTGAAGACGGAACATGTGTGAAGAAACCCAACCCTCTGTGTGACACCACTGTGGACTGCAAGGACCTGTCCGATGAGAAGCACTGCGGTGAGGAAATGCTCAGTCACACATCAGCTAGGCAGGTTCAGGATGCCACATACCTGCAAGCCACTCTCTCTTCCTCCTGCCACCCCAGCACAAGCATCCACCCTCCTTTGTTCCACCCTCTTCTCCCTACCCCAGCCCCATGATGGCAGTACCTATTGCTGCATCCTACCATGGTGGCAGCAGAAGCAACAAGACAGCGCTCTGTGCTGAGCTGTGAGGAGGAATTGTTTTCTTTTTGATCAGATGCTCCCCATCTTCTTTGGGCAGAGGCATCAGGCCAAATAGAAGTGTCTCACAGGCCAGGTCCTGCCCACAGGCTGCTTGTTGGACCACTGTGCTGGCTTATGTGAAGTAATGCCATCCTACAAGGCCCCAGCCAGGGAAATCACCTGTGACTGGATGGTACTGGCAGGGAAAGAGCTTGTTTTCATTGCCCTGCTTGGTATTTCTGGAGTCCTAGGGGGCAGTGAAGGGGAATGTTTGTGAGGTTTCCCCTGACAGGGCATTATTAGTACACACAGGGTACTGCCATGAAGGCATCCGCAAACTGAAATTGCTGCTGGCACTGGAAGGTAGAAGGCTGTGCGGGCATCAGCCGGGGCGTTCACTTGGAGGGATTGTTCACTAGAGCTTTCCTGGACAGTATGTAAAACAACTGCTGGCTGTGTGAGACAAGGGCCTAAGGGTGTGGAACTCAAGCTCTCCAGTCAGTTAAGTAGCAAAGGAAGGGCAGACACAATATACCATGTTCTCTTAAGTACCTGCTGTGTCTCCTCCTCAGACTGTGGGCTGCAAGCCCCTCTCAGCAGGATTGTGGGTGGCGATGATTCTGTGGAAGGAGAATGGCCATGGCAAGCCAGCCTGCAAGTTCGGGGACGCCATATTTGCGGGGGAACACTCATTGCTGATCGCTGGGTAGTCTCAGCTGCACACTGCTTCCAGGATGAAAGGTAAATGGAGAAGGGAGAGTGCTGGGCAGGAGAAGAATTTGCATTATTTTCCATGTTACACATGACAGGAGCCTCACTGTGCTTGTGGGAATGTCATGGAGCAGCTGCACCTCTCATCTGGTACCCATGGCATGCTTACCTGTGGCCTGGAGCTGGAGAAAATGGATTTGGCCTATGAAGGCCAAAGGGGTATGAATACATGCATTAGTATGTAGGTGTGCATGCAGGGAAAAGGGAAGTGCTGGGATTCACAGAGCAGCTTTGGGAGAGCAACAGTAGTGAAAGATATTTCACAACTCCACCTTTGCTTTGGCTCTGGCTTGTCCTCACATTGTCATAACCACTGAAACATCCATGTGTACCAGGATGAGGTTGGGGTAGCATTATCTGCTGAGGATGCTGTTTGGATCCCATGATGCCCATCCAAAGGGCCTGCCCTTTCAGGAGGAAGCTCTGACTCTCTCCTAGTTTCTTCCATCCAGTGCATGTCCATGGTTCTGTCACACATACTACAAAAGCATCAGTAAAACACAAATCAGGGGGTTCACCCCATTCTTTCAAATTGGAAAGAAATGAGGAGGAGGGCCCAGAGCAGTGCTGGGTGACCAGACTGGGAGGCAGAAGGAGTGTGCTCACTCTGGCCCAGTCTCCACCTCCTCCAAACTCCCCTTTTCCTCTGCAAGTGAACTGGCAGGGATCCCCTACCTCCATTTGCTGTTCCCATTCCCAGCTGCTACTGATGGACTTCCCCTCCTGACGCTGGGTGAGCACAGGGAAGGGGAGCTGCCAGTGTCCTCGGCATGGCACAATAGGCTTTTGTAGAAGTGGGGCTAGTTCACAGCTTCACTTCCCACCTCACTCTGCCTCTGCCATGCTCCTACTCTGATCCTACCACCTAGGGCTTCCCTGCCCTTCAAGAAAGCCCATCAGCACTGGGGGAGGCCTTCTGAGTGGTCTGTGAGGGCTGATTTTGGCTTTCTGGCTGCCACTTGGAGAGTCTTGATGCAGGATGGACGGAGCTAGCACAGCCCTGTTAGATAGCACACACGTGTGTGTGTGTGTTTGTGTTTTGTGTGTGTGTCAGGGACAGAATTTAGGTGGGGTGAGAGATAAGAAGTAGAGGGAAGAAAGAGAAGCAGAAGAACAGCACCAGCCTGGGAAGGATCAAGCCAAGGGCAGCAGGTTGTGCAAGCAACAGGCTGGAGGTGAATCCTGTAGGGGAGTTTGGAGCTAGAATACGAGATAGTCAAACTGAACCAGAAAGTTTTTTCACCCAGAGGGGCAGTGTGGGAGAAAGCACAGCATGTGTAAGACAGAAGTTGGACCAGACCCTGAGTCCGGAACCAGCCCTCTGCTGCTTCATCCTGCTCTGATCTAGGGCGAGTTCCTCTCTGCTCCTCACCCTCCTGCTAGAAACAGAGTCTTCCTCAGGCGCCACAAAACTCTCAGGTGTTCTGTTTTCAGAGGTGTCCTTTTGTTGGACTGTCCCCAGCTTTAGCCCCTGCTTCTCTATGGGGCTGTCTTGACTTTTAATGTCCTCATCTCGGAGATGCTTTTCTCGCTTCACTGCCTCTTAGAAGTTTCTCAGATCTTGTTCCCCTTCCCCATGTCCCCTTCCATGTCCTTGCAGTTTTGCTTCCCCTGCTCAGTCCTTGCTCTCTGCCCTGTCATAGTCATTTGTACTTGACCAACCTCACTCATTTGTCTAACCTAGATATACTTTTTAGCCTGCTTTGCTAAAGAAAATAACCAAATGTGTGTGTGTGTGTGTGTGAGCATCTGCCAAAAGTCAGTTCCACTGGACAGGTAATGTCAAGACATCAAAGAGATGTCTCAACAAGTTTCTTGAAATCAGTGGCCAGACAAAAAAGTGTTTCCTTTGAGGAAACCATCCATAGTAGATATCAGACACAGATATCTTCAAAGGAGCATGACAAAAGCCACCAGGCTCTGCCCATCCTGATCTGCTCGAGTGATAAGTTGTTTTCTCTGCTGCATCTGACAGATTGGCTTCCCCCTCCATCTGGACTGTTTACTTGGGCAAGTATTTGCAAAATGCCACCAGTCACACAGAGGTGTCCTTCAAGGTGAGCCGCCTATTCCTCCACCCTTATTATGAGGAGGACAGCCATGATTATGATGTGGCCCTGCTCCAGCTGGACCATCCTGTGATCAGCTCACCCTTCATCCAGCCCATCTGCCTACCTGCCCCCTCCCACCTCTTTGAGCCTGGCCTTCACTGCTGGATCACTGGCTGGGGAGCCATCAAGGAGGGCGGTAGGTGTAGGGTCTGTGCTGGTGACCTCCTGTAACAGGGTCAAGGTGGAAACATAGTTTTAGATGTGGGATAGGCATAACAAGGTTTATGTTCACCACAGAAACACCATGCCTCCTTTGCCATCTTTGATGTCGGTTCACAGGTTGGCCAAAGCTACCTGTTCAGGGCCTAGAGACATCATTCAGAGGCAGGCATGAGAGTCTGGGAAGCTACCTGAGAACAGCATGTGTTCCCTCATCCAAAGACTACAACAGCCCTGCAGGACTTGTGGGGCTGTTCAGCCATGACTGCTGCATGGAAAAGCCCCAGTCCCAAGGCCCAGTCCCATGCCTACACAGACATGTGGGTTCCAGTCAGGTTGTTCTCCAGGGCCAATGCCTGACTGGATAGAGCTGAGATGAAAGACTACTTGGAGCCATGGTGTGGTATGGATGAGGTCATTCTTCGCTGTGGGAAAGAGAATTCAGCTGTATGGACATGACCCCTCCCTCTTCCTTGCCCATAGGGCCAGCAAATGTACCCAGGCTCTTCTCTTAGTATTGCATGGCACAGAAACATAGATGTGCTCCCCCAGTCCCTCTTAGTGCCTTCAGTCATACTCACACACTTGCTCCAGTTGCTTTCTAAATGGAAACACTCAGGGGTCTGTCCAGATCTGGACACTCCTGAGTTTGCATATCTAGTCAGAAAGGCTTGGCATTCCTTTCAATGAGAAGCAAACCCAAATGTTGACATCCTAGATGTTGCTACAAGTCAGAATCCCCCTCCTCCCCAAAACTACCGTGCCCACAACATACCTCTCTAGGAACAGGGACTGCAAGGGAATGTTACCCTTTCCATGCAGGTAAAGCTCTCTGCTAAAAGGCAGAGACTGTGATGCCATGGGAGAGCAGAATGGAAATTCATACGGCAGCTTTCAGCATGCAGATGGAGATGGGCATGGTCTGGGGGGTTCATGGGAGGTGACGGGAAGTTCCATCACTCACCTGTGCTGCTCTTGGTGTTCTACCCTTCCCCCCTCCCCCCCAGGCCGCATCAGCAACATCCTGCAGAAAGTAGACGTGCAGCTCATCCAGCAGGACATCTGCAGTGAGGCCTATCACTACATGATTTCTCCCAGGATGCTCTGTGCTGGGTACCACAAGGGCAAGAAAGATGCCTGCCAGGTGACAGAGGAGTTGTGGGATCAGGGTCATCTAGCAGTAGTGGGGTGTGTCCCGAATCTCCCAAATGCACTCCATAGCCTGAAATGAGAGTGAGAAGACCATAAAGGGCCTGACTCACCAACCTATTCTTCTAAGTAACCAGTAACAGCTCCCAGGACCACTTCTTCCCAGCATCCTTGCCTTAGCCAGTGTCCAAATACACTTAGACTTCTCCTTTTCTCATTTTCGCCCATTTTCATTTCTTTATCTCCCCCCCCCCCAATCACCTGCATGTCTACATCAGTCCTCTTCCCCCTCATCCTCATCAGCAACTGTCAAACACAGGAACCAGTGTGTTCCTGCACTACAATTAACCCCAAGTAATTCCTCTGACTCCCATCCCTTCAGGCATACAGTTTAATTCCATCACCTTCCTTACTCTCCAAATATTTGGACAGTCTGGAAAAGTCACATGGGGCAGAAGGAAACAATAGAGCTGACAACTTCCTGGGACCTGGCTAAAGGAGATGAATTTGCATGGTCAAGGAATGCACTAATATAATGGGTCAGATCTTTCTGTAGGAGACTTTGACATCTGCCTAAGGTACCCAGGGATGTTGCAGATGTCCCAGGCATGAGAAAAAGGGATTCAGGAATCTGAGTACAGAGGGTCTCAAAGTCAGTGTAATGTTCCAGCAGGAGAGGTTGGTGGATCACCACAACCCTTTTTTTCTTTCCCTTTCTCTAGGGTGATTCTGGAGGTCCACTAGCCTGCAAGGAGCCCAGTGGCAAGTGGTTTCTGGCTGGTTTGGTGAGCTGGGGGATGGGATGCGCACGTCCAAATTACTACGGAGTATACACCAGGATCACCCAAGTGCTGAGCTGGATGAACCAAACCATGAGCTGAGAAAAGTCCATCTCTGCCTTCCCCCACCAGACCTATGCTCATATGGCACTTGTTCCTCACCTTGCTCACTTCTCTTTCAGAGAGCGAGAGAGAGAGGTTCTATGTGGGATATTGTCAGACCTGGGATGCTCTTCTGAGCAGGGTAGAAGAAAGCCTGCAGAGGAGATGGTGGAGGGAAGCAGGCAGACCCTCTTCCCCTCCAGTGCTTCCCAGGGAGCATCCCAAGGTGTTTTTAGGCCAGTCATCCAAAACAGTTGGAGGGAGGGGGGAACAGCAAGGGTCCCAAGTTGACGGTTTCTGAGTAGAGGACTAAGGGGAGATGAACTTTCCATGAACCATGTGATTCAGCCACAATCTTATGCTGGAACATTTGCTGAAAGAAAATGTGACTGATGTAGTTAGAGATTCCAGTAACTGTGAAATCAGTCTGCCTCCCTCTTCCTTCCTGCTGCTCATCCTTCTTCCCTCATCCCCTCCCATCACTCCTCCTCTTCCATCTCCCTAATTGCTTCTTTTCTTAGCTGGCGTGTGCTATTCAGCTCAGCCAGACAACTTCTTCATGTCTCACTGACTCCTAGGCATGAGTCCAGCATCATACCCCCCAAGCATGTGTCCCTGTTTCCCTGCTGAAATAACATCCAGGCTCCACTGCTGCTGATGGACTACTTCAGCAAAGCCCTAGCCCCTCAGTAAAAACATTTGAGAAGCCTTCTATCTAATTCCCTGTGCCCTGCTAAATACCTTTAACATGAAATAATTTCATCTGCTTCCAGAGCTCAGCTAACCCAAGCGGTGAGGGAGAAGGCTAAGGGCACAGTGCTTTAGATAGTGACTGCTATGGGTTTGGGTTTTTTACTAAAGATAAACACACACACACACACACACACACATATATATATATATATATGTATAAAATGAGCCACTCTCTGGAATTAGAAATAAAATTAAATTTTTTTTTTGGCTCTCCTTTGTCTTTCTCTGTTACAAATTCTCTTGGGGTCTGGATCTTTTTTTGACCAAACTCCAATCCTGGCATAGCACTGGAAACTGGCAAAGGAGACACCACCACCACCGTAGCTATGTCCCAGGCACAGTAGGGTCAATGTATCAGCTAGATGGATAGTGCTTGCTCATTGTTATGAGTCAGGGGTGCAAACACCAGTAGCCAAACCTGCACTGTAGCCCAGCTGCATGCGGTGGAGACATAGCACAGATCCAGTGGGAGGTACCACCAGCCCC
Organism: Apteryx rowi; assembly: GCF_003343035.1. NCBI lineage: Eukaryota > Metazoa > Chordata > Aves > Apterygiformes > Apterygidae > Apteryx > Apteryx rowi. The sequence continues at coordinate 949,880 of NW_020449897.1, forward strand.
CAGAACATACAGGCCCAGCACAAACAGCTTCTGGTGGCTCCAGATGATGAATCCAACTCCTCCTTCCAGCCCCCACCCTCCTCCACCAGCACCAAATTTCTGCCACTTGAAAGGAGAGGCGCAGCATGGAGGAACAGACCATGAAATTTATTCAGGAGTTAAACCTGGTGTCCTTGGACACAGCGGTGAAGCAGACTCCCCACTCCCAGAGGCAGGGATATCCTCATGCTAACAGACACTACGTCAGCCACCAGCACATTCCCCACAGGTACCCAGGCAGCATGCCTATCTCGTCTTTGCCTGCCAACACAGGGCTTCTCTGGGGGACAGGGAGGGAGGGAGGCACCAACAAGCATGTTACCAAGCACAGGGACACCTCACAAGCAGTGCAGGCCCAGAAAAATGCAGTGACTCCATATTTGCGCCTCTGGACACAAGCCCAGACTAACTGCCCCGTGCAACCGTGGCCACCATTCCTACAGCGGGTACCACCAAGTCGGGGCCCCAGTCCTGTGGGTAGGGTATGGGAAGAGACCAAATGCTGTAGTGGCTGAGCACTGATGTCCCCAGCAGGGGCCACTGTGAGATTAAGGAAAGCCAGTCTGGTAGGCATGGAAGGTGGCTGTGGGCTCCAGATCCTACAGCAGGTCAGGCACTCCTTGGAGCATCTGCCTCCCTCCTTCCTCCACGCACTGGAGGCCTGAGTCACAGAGGCAACTTTGTAAGAACCAAAGGCTGCATGTGAAGAGTGAAGGGGAAGCAGGGGGGTATCACTGTGGCGCAAGGGGCTGCCATATGCTACAGTACAAAAATAAAGATATAAACCACAATTTAAAAGGCTGGATCAGGATCACATCCTCAGACCTCTGGCTTGTAACAGCTAGAGAATGAAAGTGAGAGAAACAAAATCAAAGGCAGAAAAAAATAATTGAGCATGGAGAGGAGAGTGAGAAACAGGAAGAGGGAAAGAGCACACGACAGAGGAAATGAAAATAGAGATGAAAAAATAAATGGAGGAGTGAGGGTGAGGGAAAAAATAAAAAGGAGGGAAAAGTCTGTGTGAGTAACATACACTGATTTTTAAGAGAATAATACTTAGGTCCCGCAGCCACGGACAAAGAGGCTCTTAAACAGAGGGCGAGAGAAATGCCAGAGAGCTAACAAGTGCTCTCCATCAGGATGGGAAGTGGTGCTCAACATCTCCATGTTAACAAGAGTCCCACAGTTTTCCAGTAAGAGAGAGGCATCCCCCTTTTAAAGCTTTCTGTAGGTCCCCACCCGCAGCTGCACACAGCCCAGGCCAGGCAGCCTCCCTGAGTACAAGATAGAGCACTGAGGCACATTCACACACAGCTGTGAGAGCATCTGGAGGGGGGAACTGTAGCTTCCGCTCTGCCTTCGCCACCTGCTCGCTCTGCATTTTCACCCTGGCAGAGCGAGTGAGGGAAATGCCCAGGGAAGTAAGAGTGGGGAGGGGAAAATCACAAGCTGCTTCTGCAGATGGCTCTCTGGCTGCCAAAGGAGCTACGGACAGCAGTCTGGAGAAGCAATCTGGTATGCGTGTCAGGCAGACATGTGACAGACTTCCTCCTGTGCCACCACTGCCTGCTTTGCATTTATTTCCACCCCTCTTCATTTCTCCCAGCTGCAATTGCCCTTCTGCTGTCAGAGCCTCTAGTCCAGCACTGTAAGGCTTGCTTGGTGACTAAGGCCCATATATGAAGACAATCAGAAAAGCTGCCTTAAGAACGATTCAACCTCCCCTCCCTTTCCACCCCCCCAGCTCTACAAGCTGGCCCATATCCATAAGAGGAAGGAAGTGAGTCACTCATGCAGAGCTCAGACTGGCAGAATCTGACAGTGCAGACAGGTAACATACCTGCAGAGGAGGAAAAGTGAGGAGCAGAGGCAGGGCCCTGAGCAGGGAGCACACAGGGCCCTGGGCTTAGGAGGGGAGGCAGGAACCTGGGCTGCTGAGGAGAGGCCATGAGGGGGCAAAGAGAGCAGAGGAAAAAATGCTGGAGGCAAGGAAGTGGAGTAGGGTGGGAGGGAGGTAACCGTAAGGAGACAAACACCCTGATGACAAGTAGAGAGCAGAGGGTGGGGAGCAGGAAGGAGGGTCCGGAGGAAGAAAGAGTTTAGTGGAATCCCGAGTAGATGGACAGTCTGCAAACAAAAATAAAACAATAAATAAACCAAACTGTTAAAAATACAAAGCAGCAGCCAAGGTAACAGCTCTCCCCTGTGATATTCATCCCCAGAGCAACTCCTCCTCCCTGGAATGATTTCCCCCCAACCCACACCTGCCCTAGTTCTTCCCTGCTGCTAGCTGTGAACTCTCACCAGAAGGGTGGACGGGTCTATGCTTGGGGGGTTATTTTTATCATTTTCCTCATGGATTTGCTGCACCTTTCTCCTCTGCTTCTGCTTCTGCCTCTGCCTCCTCCTCCAACTCCTGCTCTTCCTCCTCCGGGTCCTCCTCTGTGCTCTGCGGCCCAGCATGCAGGACAAAGGGAAGAAAGAGTGGAGACACTTGCAAGATGAGCCATGGCGGTTCTTGCTCACACACAAGGGTGTAAAGCAATGTTCACAATACTGGCGTAGAAAGGGATTTCTCCCTATGGCCAAGAGAGCTTTGGGTCAGAAAGCAGAGATTTGTCTTCCTCTGTATCATCAGATCAGAGCTATCTAACCTACTTACAAATGCTGTGATCCCATTGCCCAAAACCTGTCATCAGTTGCTAGCACTCCTTCCCACGTTGTCTACAGGATGTCATGCACATGTTTCTATCCTTCCTTTGAGAGGGGACCAGGTGATCACCTGACCCCTTAGCCTGAGACTCAGCAGGGAAAGGGCATGCTGCAAAGCCTTCAAGACAATCACACCCTAATGGCAGAGTGACACACACAGCATGGTCCTGAGGCAGGATGAGAGGGATGTTAGAGTAGCATGAGAAGTGCTGAGGTCACTTGTTAAAGCCATTTGCCACACACAGTTAGACACCACCACCTCCAACACATGCGTTCCTCCTTTTGGGCAACAGGTGTAATGTCATGATGCTGAACATCAGGGCAAGCCCCATATTTCACCACCAAGGTGCCCCACAGTCACAGTGGAGGGTGGAAAGAAAGAGCTAGTAAACAGTGTGAAGGGTCTCATAGGCAACAGGAGCAGGGCCTTAACAAACTTGGTCTCACCTTGGCTTTGTGGCTGGGCTCAGAGCTCAGGCCATTGGGAGAGTTGTACAGCTCTTTGGAGACCACGCACAGGAACTCTGTCTGATCCTCATTCCCGTAGTTATAGGATGAACCAATGTTCACAAGCTAGAGAGGACAAGAGGGCAAGGATCACATACCCATGTTACCACAAACATCCAGTTCACCTAGGGAGCAGGAGAGAAAACTCCTCATGCAGCATGGAGTCTAATCCCCATCTCCACCAGAAAGGCCTCATAACTAAGCAGAGGAAGCAACACAGAGTACCAGGAGGGGAACTGTCCAGGATTCAAACACCTTAACCTCATTCACACCCCACAAACACACACAGAATCCTCCAAGCTTCTAGGGAAGAGGCAAGGCAAGAGTCAATATGACAGCACCATCAATGACTGAACCAATATTCCCAGAGAAGGAAGGTGTGCTGCCATGCTTGGGCCCTGCCCAGTACCCACGATCTTTTCCCCAAAAGACAGCTCCTGCCCACCCTCCTCTACGCTCTCCATACCTGCTCAAACCGCCATCCATCTGACATAGTGGAAACCATCTGAGTGAGCTCCTCTTCCTGACACTGCAGCACACGGTAGACATGCTTAGGAGGCACCTGTAAGCAAAATTGCAGAGAAGCATGTTGCCCAGGTCCCATGCTAAAGGCTGTTGCCCTCCTGCAGAAGTGAATGCAGTAGTACACCTCCTTGAGGGTAAAGGACAGGAGAAACTACAATCCAACTTTCTACTGTGCTGTCCAGGGAGGCAAGAACAACTGTATCTATTCTGGAGGGAAGGAACTGAGCTGAGAGCTTCCTACGTTGTCCCCAGAAGATACTGGGCTCTTTCCTATGGAGAGATTGCATTTGTCGTTACAAAGTCATTTATACAAATACCACAAAGGCTGATAGGGTTTTGCAAGCACAAAGTGTCTGTCTGCTGCTGGAGGCTTAGAACCTCAGGCAGACATGATGTAAAGTGAGACATCAGCCAAACATTCCCAGAAGACAAAATTGAAAAGGTTACTGGTCAGGAGAAGGTGCAGCTCTGCCACAGGATCGATTCCTTGTGCCTCATTTTCTTCATTTAACTCTTCCACAAACATCCCTTCACCTTTTCCCTCTAAGTACCTCAACAGGTATCTCCCTGTTCTTTGTTGTGATTACTCTCCCGGGGTTTCCCACACCAAAGCTCCCCTCCCCACAACTCTTTCACTCTCCTCACAAACATCCTTCCATATCCAACAGTGATCAGTTGGCTTGTTTGAGAAGTTATAGGAGCCCATTTTGTTTCAAGGACTACATCCAGCAATACCTCTGGGGCTGCAAAACAAGGCTGTTTTATCATAACTAAAATGGTGGCAGCCTGCCTCTGGCAAGGTTTTGCTATGCAGAGATTAGCATATAAACTCTAATTAGTTGCATCTTTCCTTTGCTGGCTGCTTCTCCCAAGTCTGCCCTCCCTGTAGACTCACTTCTCCCTTTCAGCATTTTCTCCTTCTCCCATTCTGACTTTGCTTGTCATTTCTATCTGTACCTGAGTTACTGTGTAATCCTTCTCCTCCAGTCTATCCTTGATTATTCGGATTAAAGAACCGATGTTATAGAATTCAGCTTCTTCTAGGACCCCTGAGAAAGAAAGACAGAGAGACAACAAAGACACAAATTAACAGACAATTCCTGTTTTTTGACTTGCAAAAGATCAGCTCTGAGCTTCCCAAGGTCCTGTCCCTTCCACAGGGAGAAATGACACTCCAGCCTCACTCTTCAACACGTTTCTGTTGCTCGATCCTCTTACTGCAGGAAATTGACTCTGTCTTTCTGCACTGTGTTCCTGATTGCTCACCCCAGTTCCCTTATGCTATCTGCTACTTCAGAAACAAGCACTGCCAGTGAAGGTTTGAGCCAACACCTGCTAATACCTTTCCAGGCAGGGAAAGGCTTTCCCTGGGAGTATGACAACCACTACCAGATTACTGGCCAAGGTGAATAAATGTAGGCTCCAGCCTCTCTCTAAGGCCCATTAGTTACCACGTTGCTTTGGCAGTCTTTGGAAGGCAGAAAACCATGACTTGTTCTGACCTCATCAGTGAGAGACCCGAGAAAATTCCCACTGTTCTCCTGGGCCAGTCAGAGTTGTACCCACCCAGCAACCCCATACATTTCAGACAATCTGTCAGTCTCTCACCTGTGCTTCACCTCAAAGCCGGTAAAGAGATGTGTTTTGTTTTTTCTCTATGCTGTCTGCATCTATCACCTCTCCTGAGACTCTCCTGTTTATTAAAAGCCTTCAGGGAAAGCAAGGTGGGTTCCCAGTGGGTCAATGAGGGGAAGGAGACTAGCAACCAACATTCACATGTCCCCAGGGCAGTGCACAGACCAAGTAGGCAGGAGGGATTGAGTTGGCTCTGTCCAACCCGCTCAGAGCCCTTCATTATATCCTGAATCATCTGATGAGTTTTATTTCATGTCAGCCTGGGTGTCTGTGGCAGGAACAAAAGGCGATGTCAAGCTGTGAACCAGACTCCCGTTATGCTTCAGATTTTATGTTAAAACCTGTGGCAGAACTCTGTCTGATGTGAGGATTACAAGACATAGCAAGTAGAAAACACCTCAGAATCATGTTTATTATGGTTCTGTACCATTACTTGGATGTATTTTTTGTAATCATAATTCATAAGACAATTCTGAAAAAAACATGCATTTTGTTAGGTAAAAATACTTAAGAGAGAGACAAGAAGACTGATGAACCTGCAGAAACTGTACTTGGCAGAGGCTGAACAGCACAGCCTGTCTTTAGAATTGGCTACTTGTTATACTCTAATGTCCAAAAAAACCCTGAGGCATTGGAGATTGCTAGCTGATAACCCTGAGATCATGTTAGTGAGTTATCCTATTGGACTCTGTCAACCTCAAATGAGAGATTGGTTTCTCTGTCTTGTTCCACTGAAATTGCTGCGGCCCACAACACGTAAGGGCACTAGTAACATATCAGTGCATATCACTGATTAATGATGGTCTTTATTACAATCAGTAGAAGAGATGAGCTTGGTCAATTTGATCTTCTGGGTTTTCATTCCTAGTAGAAACTTTTAATTATTAACAGTGACCTCAGTCACAAAGCCTGATTAAAAGTGGATCAGAAACAGGTGATAAAACAGTTTATTGAGGCTGAGAGACCTTGCCTACTTCTGCTTCAGTGACATCTCTGCTGAATTAACAGTTGAGAAGCCACAACAATCATAGGATGACTTCCCCACCTACTCCAAAGCCCCTAAGTAAAGGAGGCATCGGTATGCTTTCCAAGAGCTGCAGAGGCAGCCCTCTCAAATCTCCCCGCACCAACTTCAGGAGGAGAATGGGACACAACAAAGTGGACAACAAGTCCTACTGTGTTCTGGCTCCAGCAGCAATCTTAAGTGGGAAGTTTCTGAGCTCCAAAACTCACCCTCTTCAGCCATATCTTTATCCAGGACCAGCTTCCCATGACGGAGGAAATTCAGGATGGGTCCAAAGTAAGTGGGGTCCCGGTCTATTAGGTATGCACCAGTCTCATCCTAGCAACAGAGACGGACCATGAGGAGAAAAAAAACATGGGAAAAGTTTCACCAACCCTCAAATGCTCCAGATTAGAGGAAAATATTGATCCAAAAAAAATGTCCACTATTTCTAAGGCTCCTTGGAAACCATGGGCAGGGCCCATGGTTTCAGCTCCTCTGTGGTACCATCACTACACCATGCACATAGCAGCTCTCCAGTGGAAAAAGAAGATGCCTCTGCTTCTCCTTTATGAGATGATCTGATGGATGACGATTAAATAAAGCATAAGGATCCCAAACATATGCATGCACACTCAGTTACACAAAACAACAGCCAGCCAGTGTGCAAGGTCAAAGCCTGGGTGAGGGAGTCCCTGGCCTGCACCCACAGAGGGGAGAGCAAACCTGTTCACAATGCTCACCACACCAAATCAAGGTTTTGGAGGAAAAAAACAGGGTTTTTTGATGTTTTGGTAGAACTTCAGCTTTCTAAAAGTTTAATTCCCACAGTAAGTGGCACCAGCTTCTGCAATTTACTCTCCTGAGATGGACTATGGAGAGCCCAAATCCATGTCAGCCTTGCTTGGATTTTAACTCCTGGCTCATTATCCCCAGGATGCCCATCTCAGCATGGACAAACCCAGGTAAGAAAGCCAAAAAAAAGGCCTCTGGCTCCTCCTGTGACTCTGTGTACAGGGCTGGTGTGAGAGAGCGGACATACCCTTTACAGGGAACAAGGCTGAGTCAGGGAGATATAGCTGGGATGTAGACCCAGGAGATCTTGGGGGATAGCGAGACAGGAGTGCCAGGAAGGAAGGGAGATGGCCTCTCTTTTTCCCCAGATGGGGAAGACAGGTGCTAGGCTACAACACAGCAAGGTAGCATCTGGCAAGGAAAGCAAGAGGAGGTTATTCCCAGGAGAGGGGGGAGGAAGAAGAGGTATTTTTTTTACTCAGTTGCTCTGGCAGCTGTTGGGGTCTGACTCAATCCAGCACCCTTCCAGCCCTCCAGCCCTCCCTGTGCTCAGTGGGGCATGGTGCAGGAGGCAAGCCGGCTGCCTTACCTGGTCCGACTGCAGCTCCTCGCCCTGGCACAAGCGACACAGGAAAGATTTCTGCTCCCGACACAGGGTCTGCCTGGTGGTGAGGAAGACAGTGCCCCCCACATTGAGCTTCACCCACTTGGCTTGGGTGCCGGTGGGTGGCGGGATGTCCCAGGTGCAGCGCAGCCCCGCAGCGCCCTGTATCTCCTCCCCGCCCTCCATCCTCATCCTCATCCCCTCAGCGTGCAGGGACTGCCGCAGGTGCTGCCCACCAGGGGATGCTGGGATCTGTAGTTCATCTGCCTCTCTTTCTGCAGCAGACATATTTTCCAGGATTGCTAGGGTCCCCCCAAGGGGGCCAGGGGTGGGGGGAGAGGAAGGATGCTCTGTGCTGTAGGATATCACTGCTGTTATTAGGAATGGACAAAACTGAAGCTCCACAGTGCAGATGTTCTCTGGCTTCTCCCCTGTTCCAGTTTTGACTAACCAAATTAAGGGCAGGCCAGCACTTCAGAGGTGCAGGGTGTTATGCAAAAATCCTCAGCATTTATTTCCATGAACAGCATCTCTGTCTCCTTAAAAGATTCTGGGAACTGTAGTTTGCACAGGCATGCACAAAAGGGCACTGGGAATTGTAGTTTTCCCCAGCCCACTGTCCCTACAAAAGGAGATATTGTAATCAAGGGGGGCACAGTGCAATATATGGCCCCAGCCCTGCAGCTGGTAGTTGGCCTGTCTCCAGTCCTGGGACTCACATTTGAGCTTGCCTGGAGTCAGGAAGAACAATCTGCTCTCTGGCACTCAGCAGGTTAAACCCATCAGTGCTGTACAGCACAGCTTTCCCTTCAGGAGATCTGCTTTCCCAGGTTCACAGCTCCTGTATCAGTTGCCATGATGCTCTTGCTGCAAAATGCGTGGACAGTTGCCTTCTTGCTAACATACGTAGAGGCACTTCTGGGAACTGTATCCTGGATTTGTGAAGTGCTGCAGGGGGCAGGATTCATTTTTCTTCGTGCTTGAAAGCACTGACTCAGCAAACTTTCTTTCATTGCTGTCCTACCAGCACAACCATGCCAGACAGAGACCCCCTGTCTCCTTTCCCCATGCTCCTGCCATCTCTGACTTCACCTGGGCAATAGCAAGCTCAGATTTTAAATCAGCCCTGAATGGAATTTTACCTTTGTCCCAGGCACGCATCAGCCACTGACTCTGATTGGGCCAGTCCCTCCTTACTGAATCTGGCCATACCTCTGTCACTCACTCCTGCCAGGCAAAGCCTGGAGCTGGTTTGGAAAAAAAGCAACCCATGCCCTGTGGGACATTGGTTCAAATGTGCTCCCTGGCACACACACAACCTGAAAGCATGCCCTTTCTAGGAGCTCTGCATTTCCCACTATGGTCTAAGCACAACCATGGTTGCCAGCAGCTCAAATGTATTGGGACGGGAAGGGCCGATGTTTTCCCTCCCTTTCCCTCCCTCCACCTGATCGTGGCCCAAAGCCTCCCTTTCACCCAAGCAACCTTCTGGGTTGTCTTTGCCAGGGCAATGCAGAGACACTGTAGCACCTTGCAGACACTTTATCATTCTTGCATCTAGATCTTTGTGTCTCCTGAGCAGAGGTTTTACTGGAAGAACAGGGTGGAAAAAGAGAAAGGTTTTCCTATTCTTTTCCTTTTATTCCTTCATTCCTTCTCTTTTTTTTTTATTTCCTTATAAATCACTACCTTTTATCTTCACGGAGTGTGAAGGCAGCGTCACCCTTCCCCCAAATCACCCAGGATAAAGGAGTGCCTTGACAAACACAGACAGTATAACCATGTACTTTGCTCCTCCTGTGGAAGAGTGCAAAAGGGAGGGGGAAAGAAAGGCTAACATGAAAAAGGTGCTTTAGATTGTTGACCTCCAGCTAATTTCAGCACAGGAACAGCTCCTGCAGGGTGCAAATTCAAACAGCTCTGGATCTCCTTTAATTTATATCAGGAGCTGGCCAGGCACTAGGGTGACCAGTAATAGAGAATGAAAAGTAATTTTTGCCTATCTGTATGGAGCAGGCTGTGGCCCAGATTAGTCCCCAGCCCTTAAATCAGTCTCTGCTGAGCAGCGAAGGATATCAGAGATGCTCAGGTTAACACTGACCCGAGCTGAAGCATCACACAGTGCAGCACAGCTCTGGGCTGTGGGACTCTCACACTCCTACTTCTGGCTCCGAGTCAAACCTTGACAAGTCCAAGGGTTCTGCTCTGCACTCTGGTGTGCAAGGAAGGCATGACCTTGTCTGTGCAGGCTACAGCTCCAGCAGAGTCAGAGGCTGAGTACTGTCATTCCCTGATATGAATGCAGTGGGTGTGGGTGGCAACTTATGTCCCTTATCTCCCCGTCCAAGAAATCTGCCCTGTCTTTGTCTTCTCTCTTCTTTTATCAAGGGTTCACCCCGTCTCCCTCTCCTCCAGACCTGTCTCACAATCCCTCAGCCTCTTGCTCTTTTTTAGGTGCAATCTTGTTTGTTTTTCCTGCCCTCCTCCCCAGTCTCTCTCATACCACTGCTGCTCATGGTTCAGGGTTGGTCTATATTCAGGGCATACCTTCTTCCATCACCACTAGCCTCTATCTGTGACCAGCATGTCAAGTCTTGCCCATCCTTGGGCAATGGGGTGAAGGGCTAGTATATAAATCTCAAAAAGTATACTATGACTAAGGAGAAAGGTAGAGGTACCCTCTCCCATCCCCATAGCATTCTCTTCTGCAACATACAGCATGAACTTTACTGGAACCCCAAAAGTCAAGGAGTTCCCCCTAGCAGGTGAAAACCCTCTTTGGGAGGAAATCAGCCCATAGTGCGTTACTGACTGAAATGCTGTGATGAGTCAGTGTTGTGGGCTAAATATGGGCCTGATTTGAACACTGTCACCAGACATATTTCTGAGATGCAATCAGCATGTCCTTGTTAAGGTCCATTGAAAATCAAGGAGAAATAGAAGAGAGAGAGGAGACATAAATTTAGACAACCAAATGGCTGATCCTCTTGCTTTGACGATAAAAATATATAAAACACATGCACGGAAAGAGACAGCAGCAAGGAAGAGCTTACATGGGGCAGTGTGATTATGTAATGCCATACAGCACTACTGAGTATTCAGTTAATCACAGGGACTGGGACAATTGCACACACAGACTGGGGACAGGAAAAGCTGAACAGCCACTGGGTAGACAGGAAAGGGGACAGGGACAGAGCAAAACCAGGAGGGTTAGTGTAAAGCGAGAGAACTTTTGTTCAGCAGCCATCAGGCTTACCATGTAAACCAGCAAAGAGTTACACACACTGCCACATTCAGTACATACATCATGACCTGGATAATCCAGCTGGGTACATTGTGTATGATGCATTGCTGATGTTACAGAGCTGCTCTTAGGTAATTGTTGCGTTGTGGAGTGTCAGTGGGAGCAAGAATCACCATGTATTGACATACACTGTGTCACTACTCTGGCAGGCTGGGAACACACATCTGGGACTAAACCTGAATGATCACTTAATTAATACACTTTAGGACAAGGCACTGGAGAAGAAACTCTTCTTCTGCAGGAACTGGACTGAGGAGGACAAGTAAAGCTCTGAAACTTGCCATTAACTCTGCAGTGAACTAGGCGAAGAAAACTCCCTGCACTGGACATAGGGGTGGGACAAAGACAGTTTACTTGTAGCCAACACAGTCCAGCCTGACTGCCACCAGAGCAAGGCAGATCAGGGCAGGAAAAAAAAAGGTCCTATGGCATGCTGGGGATCTAATCTCTCTCTAGCTGCTTGTCCTCTATGTGGTCTGTGAGCAGAGTACTTGCATTCAAAATAGTGTATAAAGCCTGTGTGTGTATGTGCCTCACTTACCATCTCTGCCGGAAGAGTGCTGGGAGGAGGAGAGAAAACTGTCACATGACACTTGGTTGTGAGCTGGACCCAAGAAAGATGTGAGAAACAAGAAAAGCCACCTGCAGGTAATAAGCTCATGCAGTGGTCATTACTAGGAAGGGACAGTGGTACGGGCGGAAAAGGGCCTGCTTTGGGCTGTGGGGAAAGTGTGCAGCAGAACAAATGATTTACTGGGGCTCTGGGCATGAAACAGTGCAATCCAATTGCTGGGCAGCAGTAGGGAAGGAAGATGAAGGCAGGGGATGAAGACAGGTGAGGAACAAGGGACTCGGATTGGAGGCCTCTTGGAAGCCTGTCTGTGCTTACACTGTATAAAAGATGGAGCTATATTGCAAATGCATGGTGGAAAGGATAAGGAGCATGTGTGAAATATAGTCACATCCCTGGAAGGTGAGCAGAGCCTCCACATATGAGGGAACGCCTGGCACCAGAGCTGGAGGAAAGGGATTGAGAGGGGGCTGCAGCAGACATGACCCAAAGCCCTAGCTCTCCTCTACCTCTCCATGCCACAAACCCTGCAACAGCAGACCTGGAGAGCAGGACTCAGCAGCAGTGGCAGCTAGAACAGGCCCCAGCTACCTGGTGCGAATCATCACATCCTTTGTAGTGGGGGATATGTTATATGGTTAAAAAGTGACAGTGTTTCTCCCTCACCACAACCTCTTCTGACAGGAGAAGCATTTTCTTCTCTCTCATCACATTCCAGGCTCAGAGAGTCTCCTGTGGCCAGGCCTGTGATCAAAACAAAAGCTGCAAACAGGAGAAGGGTGATATGCTGTCTGATCTTTGGCATCATTTGGGGTTCTTGTGCTTAGCATCATAAGCAGATCCAAATGAGACACCATCACAATCCCAAGCCTCAAAACACACTAAAACCCTCCATGGCGCATTGCTCAGGTTCCCAGGTCTCAGGGAAAAAACCTGCTCATTTCCCTTTCCCACTGTGTTCAGCTCCTGGAGTGGATTTACCAGGCAGCTGTAGTCCTTCCTCTTCCTCCAAATTACTGCTGCTTCACATAGTATATGCACTCTTTTGTCACCAGGCACAGAGCAGATCCTCCAGCATCATCACTGTGGCTTCATCCCTGCAGGCTCAAATTTTGCTCAGATCCTCAAAGCTGTGCTGTGCTCTGAGACAGCCACAGAGTTATTCATTGACCAGACTGTTCTCACAGAGTCCAACACTGCTTCAGGACAAAAGCATTACGGATAGTAAAACATACCTACAAACCAATAAAGAATTTACATGCTGACCTGGGTTTCTGGGATTTATAGAGATCTGTAACAGCTATATCTCAAATCAGCCATAGGTCAGTGTGACCCTCTTCCCACATTAGGGCTGTTTTTTAGGCTACTTCTCAGTTGCCCTGAGCTCTGTTCCATCTAAGATACATTACTCCCCTTTCCCAGTGGCAATTTTCCCATGGGCATGTCAGGAACATTAGTGATTTGCATTCATATCTACTTCTCCCCTTCCCTGATTCCAGTTCCCACAGGAAACCCACCCACTGAGTCAGGGACATAAAGATCTGTAGAGCATTTATAGTGCTGGTGCAAGTCCCCTCAGCTGTTCCATATGTCCAGTAGCATCTGTTACAGCTCAAAATAGGCTTTGCAGTCTCCAGACTTTGAAAACATTGTCTCAGGCCCCACAATGTTCCCAGTGCTTTGCCTGCAGCGTGAGAATAGATCTCAACAGAAGGGAGAGAAAATATCAGAAGACACTGTCTTGGGACAGATTTTTGATGCATGATATAACAGGGCATACCCCACAGAGACAAAATATTTTGGGGTGGGGGGAAGTTCTCTATTTCCCCGCAGCAGGGAAATTAAGGCAAAGCTAAGTGTCTCGTAAAAGATTTGATGAAACCTGGGAAAATGAATCAACTACTGAGAAGATTCTGTGATTCAAAACCAGCAGGGAGAAGGGTAACTGAGCACTGCCAATCTTGGTACACATGTCAGAGAGGGGGAAAGGTCCTGCTGGATGTCATGGAGTCACTCAGTCAAAATGCAGAACAAGGGGAGAAGGAAAAAACTTTCAGTTAGTTTGCAAACTCCATGTGGCTCATTGGGCTGTACCAGACACCTCTCCCCAGCACATGTGAAAGAGAAAAGGAGCTCAGGCTCAAGAGGAAGCAGAGAGATTATTACTGACCCCAAGGACTGCTGTGTCCCAAAAGGAAACACAGTGCTTAGAGCTGCATTGCAGTGGGCCAGATATTCTAGAAGCACAAGAGCAGAAGGCCAGCCCCATGCATCCACTGGAAATGATGAATGAAGTCTGAAAGAAAACAAAAATTTTCTCTAGTAAGTAACTTCCTGCAGAAACAGAGGAGTAGCAGCACTCTTGAATTATTGTCCGCTTGTGTATACAGGCTTGACCACATATTGACATAACCTGCCTCATCTTCCAGCCACACCCAGGGTGTTAAACCTTAACAACCTATCAGTGAAAGCCTCTTAGCTTGGCTAATGGTGGGAGATGCTAGAAATCCTGAATCAAAAGGATGTCACAAGCCAGCCCCTGCTACAGGATCTCTTACTAGAAAATGCTATCCACACAGATGTCTTAAAACTTAAACTGTCTTAAAAGCAGTGTCCCCGTTGTTCAGATTGAAAAGCCCCTTCACAGAAAGTTTAGAACCACTTGCTTATACTCAGCCAGTCACCCCTAAACAGCTTTTTTTTTTTAGTACCCACAGTTAAAGACTGCAGATATCTTCTGTGACATGTTGGCTCATTCCTCCCTTTTCTCCCCAAGAAACAGTTGCTGGAAAATTACCCAACCTGAAATAAAGCAGTGTTGCTACCAGCCTTTAAAAACACCATTATATGGGCAGGGAAATTTACAAAACAGGGGAATAGAGAACTTTTCTCTATCAGGAAGAAGAAAACTAAACCATCTATTGGATCACAAACTGATCCAGAACTGAAGTCTTAACAATTTGCAGGGCATTCTGTGACCTGCAGAAGAAGCACTTTTGGGCAAGTCTAAGTGCAAAGAGACAAATGGAAACCAACAAAAATAAAGGTTAATTCTAGCCAGATACATGAATTTCTTGCACTGCCTACCTATAGGGTCACTCATTTCAGACCTCAGTGCTTGCTGTAACCTCTGTATACCCAGTGCTTGCTGTAACACCAGCTGCAAGTCCGTGAAGAACAAGGTTATTAGACTGAACCTATGTAGGGGAAGTGAATGCTTCAATTATTGGAAATGGGGGGAAAAAGGGATCAGGAAGTATGTGGGGCTGCAGAGGACAGAGGAAGAAATCATCTGAACAGTGAAACCCCAAGAAATTTGCAGAAGTAGAGCTCATGTCCATGCAAGCCAGGCCCAGGAAGAAGCCAGGGCTCCAGCCAACATTGGCCTAAAGAAACATAAAGAACAAACCTTTCCAGTGGACTAGAATCCAGCCTTTGTATTCACTGGCGAGGAGGAGACCCTGCAAGGCTGTAACAGTAAGTATCCATCGCATCCCCTAGAAAGGATGACACCATCAGCTCCAGATAGCCATAGGCATATGTTGCTGCATGCCCAAGAGCAGAACCTGGCTCATTAACTTTCTGAGTTACCAGTGGGTTGGAACAGTTGCTGTCTTTTTTCTTTTAAAAGAGAAAATACTACAGAGAAGAAATTGTTGAACAACCTTGGCAGGGACACTTAGGGAGATTTCGGTTCTCAAATATATGACAATGGTCCTGGGGAAAAATGCCTGCCATTTGGGGTTATTCCTCTGTAGGTTCCAGTCCCCCCAAGTTCTTTAAAGTCATAACATATGTCTCATGGAAGGAATAGCAACACTCATGCAACCCAATTCTCACCATGTGAGCTGGCATCCAGTCTTTGAAGAACAGAGCTGTGACTCCGTTTTAGGCCAAAAAGCAAATGCGCAAAAGACTGGAAGGAAGAAAGTGGCAGTGTCCCAAGAGAAGAAGTTCTGTGTCTGGGCCGCAGAACTTGCCAAGGGAAAGAAAAAGTCGTTCTACTCAAGGAAGAAGGAAACATCTCACTTAAATCATCAGAAAAGGTGAGCCCATAAAAACTGATTTCATAAGAAAGACTAACACCCAAGCAACACCCACATAAGCTCCATTCAGCAGAAAGGCCTTGAAATGCATTTATTTAATCTTTTTTAATCCTAGAATCTTTTTTTTTTTTAATTAAAAAAGGATTTGGGGTCATCAGGGTACAAAACCAGCTAAGCGCACATTGCAGTTAAGATTCCAAGCACAAGAAGAAATCCAGACCAATCTCTAACTTCATCAAGTGCCAAACTAGAAGTCATAGTTACTCCTACAACAGCTATGCATTTTGCCTAGGCTTTGTGCTCAAAATGACCATTATCCACATGGGTGGATTCTAGGACACAGGCATCCAGATGCTCACAGCCAGGCAAAGAGCATGATCATGAGGCACAGTTATACAAGTATGACCATCCTGTGAGTAAACACGGTGGACTGTCCTGAGTCATGAGGCTGGTTTGACTCAATTATTTCCCCACACTGCTAACAGCACTCTCTCCCTTCCATCTGATACTGTAAGAGAGGACATCTTTATGCTCCAACACACTAGTGATAGGGGAAGGAGAAGGTGCCTAAACACCATGCACCCATGTTTGTTACCTAACACCTTCACTTTATGACACTTATCTCTACAAGGAATGCTAAATCCATTTATTCCAAATCCTGTTTCAAGGCAAATTATCTGCACATCTGGAAGATGAAGCAACTTATCACAATGTCTTTCCCTTTCCTTCAGAAATAACATTTTCAGGCTGTGCTCGCATGTACCATTCCACCCAGGCCCCGTCGTACACAGCCACATCTGGTTTGCCACAGAGGTATGCCCCCAGAGCAATGTGGCAGGCAGTGACCCCAGAGCCACACGTAGCTACCAATGGCTTTGAGAGGTCCACCTTCTTCGCCTGGAACAGACTGCGGATCTGCTCAGAGGTCTTCTCTAAGCCAGATTCTGTGAGGAAATCAGTGAAGGGGATGTTCAGGGACCCAGGGATATGACCAGGCTCAATTCCTGGAGAAAAAGCAATACGGACAGGAATTAACCTCTACTGTCTGGGAGGAGTCCATTGCAAAACCTCTTCTCTGTTTCACTGGACAAACATTTATTTTTTGGTGTATTTTGTTAAAATAAATATTTATTTTTGTTAAAGTTTGCTTTACTAGACAACCATTACTGATTAGATGCACCGCCCTCAGGAATGATGGCTCTAACCTTCAGGTTACCACGTAGACAGAAAAACCTGTCATGAAGTTCTCTTCTTCCTCCCCTGCACCACAGCAATCTGCTCTGCAGAGTCACTGACTGAAGCACCTTCCCAGGTTCTGAGGGGAAAGTAGTACCAGCACGTGAAGAGACTAATAAATACTTCTGAGGTGTATGAATGCTACTTTCCCCACCCCAGCCCTTCATGAGAAAGAACACGTGTCTTTCCTTGCTCCTAAGCGAGTTTTCAACTAAAAGCAGCACTAGCTAGTCAAAGGGCTAGGAAGACAGGTGGATACATACAGGATAACTGTATTTCCCTTCACTGTCTCTACAGGAGTCAAGCCTGTGGGCACCCTAAATGAAGCCCCTGCTTATGATGCCAATGTCTCAGCAGGCATATTACCATCTCGGGGCTCTGGCTCTATTCCCCGGAACCGTCCTGCAGAGCGTGCGTCCACTAGTTGGAAGCGGTGGGAATCCAAGTTATCTATGATGTCCTCATAGCTTTTCACCATAGATTTGTCCAAGGAGGCGTGGAACTCAGAGGGAACTATCTGGCTCTTTCCAGAGCTCAGCGGATTCCCCTCTCGCTGCCAGTTCTTCAGGCCACCATCTAGAAGGGAAACTGCTTCATGTCCAAAGGCCCGAAACATCCACCACACCCGGGGTGCAGAGAAGAGACCTTGGTCACTGCCATCATACACCACAACATGGGAATCATTCCCCAAACCGAGCTTCCCCACATACTCAGCAAAGTCGTCAGCCTTAGGCAGCATATGATCATATGGTGAAGTACGGTCACTGCACTGGTCAATGTCAAAGAAAACTGCACCAGGGATATGGCGCTCCTCGAATTCCCTCTTTGGGTCACGCTTCATCTTTGGCAAATACCAGGATGCATCCACGATTCTCAAGGCCAGCCCAGCTTGCTGAGACTTGATGGCTTCTGATAGCCATTTTGCAGACACCAGAGCACGGTAGAGGAGCTGCTGCGACATTGCTCACAAGTTCTGGCCAAGGTTATGTGATCTCTGGGGCTTCTCTGAACTCACCTGATTGCAAGAGGAAGAAAGCTGTAAATTAGAGACCAGCTTTATGGAAAGCAACTGGACGAAGATGTATTTTGGGGCCAAAGACTTTCTGGCCAGTGTTCATACTTAGTACACTGAAGTGCTGGCTAAGTCTACAGTGAGGGGTCAGAAGTGCTCCTGTCCCGGGAATAATGAGTTTCACAGAGCTCAGCACAAACCCTGCACTGACTGGGGGCTGCCACGGCTGAGTCCTGCCCCTGGCCCAGCTGCCCTGAGCCCACCTTGTCCCCTCCCCCCCATCCAGACACCTTCAGCTACACTAAGGGCAATGAGAGGGGAGCAGGACAGCCCCAGGGCCCTGGGAACCCCTGCTCCAGGGCCCTGGGAAACAGTCTCCAAGCGGGAGGCAGGGAGGTAGCCGTCCTTGGGGTGAGGCACAGCCCCCCAGCCGGGGGAGGGGGGGCACTGCAGGCAGAGCCCCACCGCTCTCACCCCCCCGGGAGACCATGTCAAGCCGAGGCCTTCGGTGGGCCCCGGTGGCCCTCACGCTCACTGCAGAGCGCAGCCTCCCGGGGTGACACCCCCCCCCCGCCGCCCCGGGACACCCGCCTCGCCGAGGCTCCTCTCCGCGGAGAAGAGGGGGAAGGTGCAGGGCCAGCTGGGGCCCGGGCCGCGTCGCCCCATACCTCCGCGCTGGGGCCCAGCCGAGCCGCGCTAGCCCTCAGTCGCCGCCCGCCATAGCCGCCACCGCCTCCGGGAGACGGGAGCCAGGGCCCGCCCAGCGGGCCGGTCCCGGGCCGCACCGCCCGCCCCCGCCCGCCTCCTCGGGCCGGTCCCGGGCCGCGCCTCCCCGCAGCCACCTGCGGCGGAGGTGCTAGCGTGGCGCCGCCGCCATTTTGTGTCCCCCGGCCCGGGCTGCGCCTTCGCCCTCGCCCTCGGCGCCGCCCGGCCCCTGCCCGCGCAGCCCGCTCGGTCGGTCGGTCGGTCGGTCGGGGAAGGCCGGTGTCGCTCCTCCCCGCCCCGCTCTCCCTCTCGTCCTGCAGAAACGGGGGGGGGGGGACAGCGGAGGGGCCCCGAGCTCCCTCAGCGCGCACAGCCGCTTGCGCACACGGCCGCTGCTAGGGGAAACGGAGCCGTCGGGGCCCCGCTGAGGAAAAGGAGCTTACGCGGGAGGGAGACGGCGCCGGCCCGTCCTTCCCGTGCCGACTGATTGGCCGGGGCCGGGTGCCAGGAGGCCGGGACTGCGGCCTGGCCGGCCCCGCTGCAGCCTCAGCCTCGGCCCCCGAAATGGCGTCGCAGGTGCTCCCCAGGGCGCTGGTCACCACCAAATGGCTCTCGGAGGCCATCCGGGCCCAGCGGGTTGGGCCGAGCTTGCGGGTGCTGGATGCCTCCTGGTACCCCCCTCAGGAGCGAAACGCCCGGCAGGAGTTCAGGGAGAGCCACATCCCCGGAGCCTCGTTTTTTGACATTGAGGAGTGCAGGGACAAGTCTTCCCCGTACGACTTCATGCTGCCCAGCGAGTCCCACTTCGCCGACTACGTGGGCTGCCTGGGGATCAGCAATGACACCCACGTGGTGGTGTACGACGGGGACAAGCTGGGCACCTTCTACGCCCCCCGCGCCTGGTGGATGTTCCGGGCCTTCGGGCACAGGGAGGTCTCCGTGCTGAACGGCGGCTTCAAGAACTGGGTGAAGGAGGGCCACCCCGTGACGGCAGAGGTCAGCCAGGTGGCACCGGCAGTCTTCAAGGCCACGCTGAATAAAGCCTTGCTGAAGACCTTCGAGGAGATGGTGGAGAACCTGGGATCCCGGCAGTTCCAGGTGGTGGATTCCCGCCCGGAGGGCCGATTCCGAGGAACCGAACTAGACCAAGGTAAAAAGAAAGTAGGAACGGGACCTGCCCTCTGCACCAGAGCAGAATGATTGTTGATGTCAGTCCAGGCATAACAACTCCTCTCAGCCAGTAAACACATTTTTCTGATGTACAGGCACACCTCAGCCTAACCCCTTGATTTATCTGAGTGCTAAGGGATCCACAGTTGAGCATTCAGATCCCCATGCACTCAAAGTTTTTTTTTTTTCTTGCAATTGATTGTAAAGCTGTAGGAGAAAATGATAGGGGAGAGGAAATACTGTGAAGTCTGCAGTCAGTTGGCTCCAGGATCCTCCATCCCGCACCCTGCAGAAGTTAATCAGACAGAATGCAAACATGGGACATAAGAGCTTCCAGGGGGTTGTTTAGGGTCCTATCTAACACTAACAGATGCACACAAACTATCAGTATTCATACAGGCACCTCGCTTAATGAACCAACAAAAGCCCAGGCTGTTTTTAGGCAATACTGTAACCCAAGGGATGTTTTTCTCCTTTCTCTGATTCCTAGCTAATAGAAAATTTGCTTAACTTGATCTTTGTCCTTTGGCTCTTTGCCATAAATCTAACTAGCTAAAGGAAGAAAGGCCTCAAACCTTTCCCAAACATATGTGCTGTCACCCTCTTTCTTCTGGATGCCTCAGGTAACAGAAACAAAGATTAATTTTGTTACCTTGATAGAATACTGTACATGGAGGCAGTAGGGGTGGGAGAAATACGGTGCAGTGGGGTCACCTAATAAAGCAGCACTCCTGAAATGAAATTTGAGTTGATTGTTAAAGGAGGCTGTTACTGTGAAATATAAGGCTTGGTATATTACAGAATAACCTCCCCTCCAAAACAGAGTCACAGACACAGTTTAAAAATACAGAGTTTAAAAAACAAAAACAAACCCAACTACAGTTACTTGATCTGAGTGAAATTCCATTCCATAGGAGTGGATGTGCAACAGGCTTCTCTGGTTCTGTGCCCATGCTGTGCTTCAGCCTTACAGGTGGATTTTTATTCAGTCTTGGGTGTTTTATTATGTATGTACTGCTCTACAGCCATCAAGTGTGAAAGTTTTGTCCCACAGATAACAAGCTCTGAGGTTATGATCTTGAAATAAATTCCTATGGACAAACCTCAGGACTGCTTGGCTGTGCTGGATCTGTACACATGGTTCACATAAGCATCTACTGTGAACACCCAAACACACTTGACCTGTGCTACAGAATGCAAAAGGTGGGAGAGTTAATGGGAGTGATGGAGGGGACTCTCACAAGGAAGGATGGAGAGTTAGGCTTATTGCTCATTCTGTTTCTTCGCCTACTACAGCCCATCAAAGTAAAGCTTGAGTTTTAACCTTAAGATGTGAATAAAATGCTCCTTGTTGGGAGTTGATAGACTTCACATTCTCTTTCCCGAAGTGGGAGTTGTCACCAGATGACAAATACCGCAGCCCCGACAATGTCTTGAAAACAGATTTTTCCTTTGAAATGAGTCAGCATGGAACAGTTTATTTGTGGTGGTCCAGTTTTGCTTCCTGGAGCACATCCAGCAGGATAAGCACTCCAGCTGCAGATGCTCATTCCCCAAGAGCTTGACAGCTTGCTAAACCAAGCTAGCCAATAGCTGCACAACAGCCAGCAGTGGGTAAAAGGCAGTGCTTACACCTAAAAGAACAATTTGAAATCAATGCTGATTAATTACAGAGGTCATCCAATCAGGGAGAAGAAATGCTGCATGCAATTTAGAAAAGAAGAATGGTCTTGAGGCTAAAGAACTTGCTGTGTTCTCAGGTAATTTCAGTTTAATTATTGTCTCAGCTCTTGACTTTCTAATTAAGTCAATTAATCTCTCCGCTTCCATGATCTTCATTTCTAGAAGAGAGTAATTTCAGTTCGCTCTTTGTTTGTTTTTTTAAGCTCCTTATGGTAGGAATTAGCTGCCCCTGTTTTATTTTTATGCAGCTATCTTGTGGAGGCTCAGATCTCTGTTGCGGTGTTTAAGATAAGCCATAATATAGGGTTAATTTTCAGTTGTTCAAGGAGGTTTACACAGATTGCCAGGGGATGGAAAAAGATGGATGTATCTTTATGTCAGGTCTCATAGCTCTTAAATACAGGCATTGCTTTGGATGAAAAAGAAGTTTAGGTGTTTGTGTATGGGGGAATGAACTCCTCAGGTGTGCAGCCCTGAGCTATGTACGGAGTGGTTAAAGTGGCATGTTACTGGAGGAACTGGCAAATACAGAGCAAACGCAGGTCTAGCTCTGCTCACTAGCTGTGATTCAGCAGTGGCCAAACAGATTTCTACAACGGCCTGTTCACTCAGGCACAGTAGGGTACAGGTCCAGGAAGCCAGCTTGAATTGAGGTAATCCCACTAATCAGGGCAGATCATAAAAAATTTTTGAGGGTGCCAGTACTGATTCCCTCTGAGTATTTGGCACAGAAAACAGGGAACAGGAATTACAGGCTGAACAAATGCATACAGAAACATTGGGATTTACAGACAACTGAAAAAGGGGGACAGACAAGAAATTCATCTTTCATCTTAAAAAAAAAAAAAAAAGACAAACCCTAAGTTGCCTAATGGACTTCCAGCTATTTTTATTTCTCCTTTTCACTGGCCTCAGTGGGTTTTTCGATTATCTGTACTGCAAAAACAGGAGCCATCCCTGTCTTCCTTGCACATATACTACTCTTCAGGCTTTCCCTGTTTTCCCAGCTTTCAATTGCACCCTGCCCCACAAATACAACTTCTGCTCAGCTTGAATATTCAATGGCAGAAGTGAGAATGACATGTTGTTGCTTCTTCCCTGTCTTCTGTAAGCAGTATGTGCAGTCTGAACTGACCAGCTCCACTGTGTACATGAAGTAATACCCCGTGCATGATGTGGAGAATGAGAGACTTTATCAAAGTCTGTTTCATCTCACAGAAGTCTGCAATCCAAAGATGTTCATCTGTGTGACAAGTTTGACAAACATCAGCCACTAGGATCTGCACTGTGCTCATACCGGTTCATAAAGAATTGACTGTTCTGGCTATGCCCACAGTATTTTGACATCGGTAGCAAAGGAGTATTGATCTAACTGCCAGGGCCTTGCAGGGAGCTGGCCAGGACTGAGCTTAAAGTGTTCTTTCCAGTGAGTTTATGGTAGGTTAGGTGAGATCGTTAGTGGTCCATTCCAAGGCATATAATTTGAATGAAAGAGAAAGATAAAAAAAGGAGACAATGGAGGGGGAATTGGTTGGGAACAACTATTTGTAGTCAGCTAACTCCAAAAATGTCAGGGAGTTAAATATGGACAAGACTTTCATCTTTTTGACTTGACTTTCATCTCTCTGACTTCTTTGACTAAGAAAGTCCGCCTGGGCTTTTATCAGAAGCAAAAGGAAAATTCTAGAGAATTCTAGAGAAGAGGGGGCTCTAGTCTTAGCTAGATAAATAGCCAATGAAAAAAGACAGTGATATTTAAGCAGAGAACCTAACAGATGTGGAGAAGGGGATTAAACACTGTAGAAGATCACATATTAGAGGTTACAAAGTGTGAGGGAGGACTGCCAGAAGCCAAGCTGAGTGAGACTTGGCAAAAGGAATTAAAACACATAACAAAAGCTTTTGGAGCAAAATGAATAAAAAGAAAACAAGGGAAGAAAGAATAAATAGGGTTGTTATGGAGTTAGCAGGGTTTCAAGATGAAAGATTTTTTATGTATTCTGACTCTGCTACTGTTTTTTTCTGAGGATAAGTCTATAGAACAGGGGGAAGAATAGTAAGAAGAAAGGGAGAGAAGTGGAAAAGATCATTTCTAAACAGGGAATTAAAAAGTATCCATGTGCTCAAATTCATGAGGCAGACAATCTCCATCCCAAATACGTGTTGAAAATTGGTCATGTGATGCTGCAAGTCCATGAGGCAAGACTTTTAATAAGTAGCTCACATTAGAGTATGGTTCTGTAGGGCAAAAACACTAGCAAAGCTAGTATTTGTATTTAGGATGGGAGGTGCAGTACAATCTGGGCAGCTATTAATCTATTAGCATAGCTTTGATAGACTGAAAGACTTTCAAAAAACTTGAAAAGTATTTGAAGTGGAGGCAAAATGGAATAAAATACTTTGTTAAACTTATACTGCAACTAAGGGCTATGTTTCTTTGATAACCGAATTGATTTGCCAGTTAAGAGAAGTGAGAACATGCATGCCTGTCTGATCCTTTCTTCTGGCTGTTGCAAGCAGCTGTGGGGTAGATTTGATACATTTGGACTTATGTACTTTGTACATAATATTAAATAGGCATTAATTAATTTAGTGTGAGAAGAGGGCAAATAGCACAAGGAACTGACTGAAAGGGAGGTGAGGGCGATAAGAGCAGCCTATGCTGAAAGCAGATCTATTGGTCTGGCAGGAGTTATCAGCAGAGTCCAGTCATTGGACTTCTATGTTTTGTTTCATATTTTTGTGAATCATCAGGGCACTGAAAATAGGGCAGTGCTGCTGAAATGCTTGGCTGGCACAGCCAGCACAGCCTTGGGGAGGTTTAGATGATCATGTGGGGAGTATGGTGTGACCTTACCAACTGAAGTGATAGAAATGATAGCAAGTATAGTGCTACAGAGAGCAGGCTGAATACCTAGTTGCACTAAATACTTTGTTGCAGGCGTTTCTGTTACAAGCTGAGCTCCCACAGTTGGAAGCAACAGAAGAGAGTAAGACTTGGGTGAATTAGTTGATTGCAGGAGCCACAAATGTGATTTGGCCTTGAAAAAAGCAGTTATGAGCCTCCTGTCTATCAGTCAAGGTGCTAGGAAGCGCCACTTCCTTATTCAGAAGACTAGTGGTCACCCAGAACTGTTTCTAGGGTAGCCTAGGCAGTGAAGAGCATATCTAACCAGACCTTGTTGGGTTTAGGCTAAGGGCCTGATGGCTGATGGGAGTGCTGAGTGCTTGCCATAAATATATTGGAGTGAAACCAGAAATGAAAAAAAACTGTTTCAGCCACAAGGCAATGTTAGCTCAAGGATAAACAGTGTATGGTCTGACCACAATGCTCTTAAGTTGGAAATGAATGTTCCTCCTCATCTGAGCAGGGTGGTGCCTCAGCGGGAGGGCTCATGGCAAAGATTCAAACTGTTTCTGAGATGGATGCTTTTATGAGAGGGAGCCTATAACCTGATTACTGTAATAGCTGGGAGCAAGGCTCTGTAACTCTAGGATTCCTTCCTGGAGTTTGTAAGGGTGACTAAGTGAATCTGGCATGGAGTATCCTCTGTATTATATGACATGGGAGTGGATGTATCCTCTCCCCATTCCAGATCCCAGCTGTGTCCAGCCTTGCCTTCCAGTCCTGTGTTTCTCTGCTCTTGTCCTAGCATGGAGTGAGCTGATAAGATTTCCTCTACCACTCAAGAGCACTAGTTCTTAAGCAGTCCAGGTGATTGCAGTTATGCAGTGTCAGCTAGTTCTTTCAGCTGAACACCCGCATACGTGAATAAATGCTGTTTCCACAGAATTCCCCATTTTTCACTCACAGACCACAAGCACTGATCTTTCCGGCTCCAACAGACTTTTGAATCTTTGGAGCAAAGAAGTCTCCCTATAGGTCAGAGAAAAAAATGCTCTAAAATGAGACTGTTCTTTTCAGATCTGCTCAGCTTGTAACTGAAGATTTGTGGTCTCCAATAAGAGGGAGGGATACAACCCCCCCTATTGTAAGATGTGTGAACAGTCTAGAAAAGCGATCATGAACGTTGGGCCTGGAACAGCTAAGAAGTGAATCAGTGGCCCGGCAAGCTTCTTCCAGTAAGAACTGGGGCCCCTTAGTTCAGCTCCAGGCCTTCTTGATCTTGATACACTTCCCCTGTGCTCTAGGATGGAGGGATAGTTTAAGACCACTGCTCTGTGGTTCATAGACTCGTCTGTGTTGGTGTGATCATCATTACTGCGGCAGAGCCTAGCAGAAATCCCTCGGCAAAGTAGAGGATCAGGACCATTGACTCTGGGAAAATGACAGCTTAGCCCAGGTCTGTAACTCCTTTTCTGGTAAGATCTGCATTCTGAGAACTACAAAAAAGGTTTTCTTGCACTCCTTCTTTTCTTCCTGTTTTTCTTTTTTAAATTCTCCCTCTGTCACACAGACACTGTGTTAATGACAGTGGGTTTTGCAATTATCTGTACTGCAAAAACAGGAACTGATAAGCTGTTGTTTTCTGGAACTGGAAAAAAAACATATGGTGAAAGTACCAGTCTAAAACACTGTCTTTTTTTAACATAAACCCCTCCAAACAGAGCCAGAAGTCAGAGCAGTTGTTCTCCTAACTTTTCCCTGCAATGCTGAACACTCCTGAGGGACGCATGAGATGGCTAGTGGACAGCAGTGTCAGATTTCCAAGGCACTGGGAGTGGATGAATCAAGAGGCAAACAGGGTCCATCTGGAACAGGGAGAGCTTTTGTGAAACAGTCTCAGGGCAGCTTCTGGTGTCTCTAGGCTCTCAGTCTTTGCTCCACTGTACAAAAATCACCTACTCATGATTCCCCAAAACCTTGTCTTTCTGTTATGATGTGGTCTCCAGGAGTGATGAAACTGCAGTGTCATTATGACGCCTAAAGCCAGTCTCTGACTAAGTACACTTTAGTCATTTGGCTTTGACAAAGGTTCTATGCCCCAATCTCTCCTCTGTCTCCTGAAATCAGTTACCCTATTGACGTTTGGGGCAAATTAAAAGCTCTTAATGAAACAGAGATTACTATTTCAGTGAAACTTTCCCAGGGCAGTCTCCTTAGAAGTTCGAACCTAGCTAGGACCATTCCCTGGAATGCGTTTTCAACCTAATATTTAATGTTTCCTGCTCCATTGAGGCTTGATTCAAAGCCTGTCAAAGTCATTGGAAAAACTTCCTTTGAGTGTAATGGATTTTGAGTAAGCCTATAGTGACAGAGTTTGAATTTCAAGGGCACAATGAAAATCTCATCCATCACATTTTTATTTCTGCTTCTCTCTGAAGACTTTGTTGTTGCGATCCAACTTTCAGCTTGCCTGAAGTGGTCAGTTATATCAGCAGAAAAACAGAACCCATGCTGATTTCATCCACAGAGTAGACAAAAAGTGATACAGAATCTAAATTCTCGCTTCTCTGACCCTGTTGCCCTGGGATGCCTTCCTCAACAGTAATGTGGCTGGCTTTAAGGTTGCTTTACTTTTCTGAAATAGGATCTTAAGGTGACATAGGAAGAAACTGTGAACAGAGAACTACTTTCACAAATTTCACGCAAGCCACATTTTTTGCTTCTGAAAGCTCTGTTACACTGCTGTAGACAGCAGGCATACTTGGGAAAGGCCAGAAAATATCCTGCCGCATTTCTCTTTACACAATTCCCATTAACGTCTTTGTTAGGATCTTTTCTGTGTTGGTTCTTCGATGCTTGTCACATCGAGGTCTTCCAAGGCCTTTAAATTCCTGCTGCCCATTGCTTTCAGTGGGGTAATAGTTTTCAAAATATCCTGGAAAATTTGACCTTAGCAATGCCAAATAATCTTTATCTTCCTCTTCTTAGCGCTGTACTGCTTTGCATCTTCATCATCACCTGAAACAAATGAGTATCTTGAAAAGAGAGACTAGGAGCACCTGCAGCGATGTGTCTCTTTAATGTGTCTTTTGTAGGTGTCTCTCATCACCTACATTAACTCCTCCCTGCTAACATTTCCTTTTCCTGTCCACTCTTGCAGGCCTGGAATCTGGTCACATCCCTGGTGCTGTGAACATACCATTCCACTCATTCCTAACAGAAGCTGGCCATGAGAAGAGTCTTGAGGAGATCCAACAAATGTTCCAGGAGAAGAAAGTTGATCTCTCGAAGCCGCTGACTGCTACATGCCGCAAAGGGGTCACAGCATGCCACATTGCCTTGGCAGCCTACCTGTGTGGCAAGCCTGATGTGTCTGTTTATGATGGTTCCTGGTCAGAGTGGTTCCATCGTGCCCCACCTCAGTACAAGGTCTCTGAGTTGAAGCGCAACAAGGCCTAGAAGGAAAATTATTGCCTTGGGCAGTGAGATCTAGCAGTTCTCTCCAGCCCAGAGTACAGGGAAAGAGAGGAGGTGGAAATACAGGAAAAACATGCTAGTTTATATTTTGTCAGTTTTTCTAAGAATGATCAGTAGGGTTCTTATCCCACCTTTTAGTTTCTCATAATGAATAAAATCTGCTTCTAAGATGATGCAACTGTGAATATCTCTAATTCTTCTCTGTGGCCCATGACCTTCTTGTACTGGTTGGGAAAGGCAACTTTTTTACTTGAGGGAAAGTTGCACCCTGGAGGCTTTCAGAAATTCCTGTGTTCTGGTGAGAGCTCAGATCCATGGTGTAACACAACAGATGAAGAGTGTAAATCTAGGGCTAAAATACAGCGCTGGGTGCTGAACACTGGAGGGTCCAGCTCTTGCTCTGTCATTGACTCAATGTGAGACCTTTAGTCAGCCAACCATCTCTTCTTTTCTGCTGCGGAAAGTGTGCGCACCTTCCCCTACCTCTCTGAGGGGACTCGTTGAGCCTGTGAGAAGCATTTAGAGATGCTAAGAGGCCCAGTTATGCTAAAATGACAGTCTTGTTGATGATCATGTTTGTGTTATGAAAGCCTCCAAGAAATCCTGCTTACGTGATGACAACTTCTGGGCACAGGTGCTTTATGAGACATGAGCTTTTTAGTCTCCTTCTTGTTTTTTCAATCAACAAGGATGACCTTGATCTCTGCCATGTTTATTATGGTTCCCATGGTGACTACAGCTCACAGATAGAGGGAGGGTTGTTCCCTAGCGACTGTCTCTGGTGTTTACCCTTCATTCCACCTCCATACCTGGACTTCAGCAGGACCTGTGTGGTTGTAAGAATAACTTTGGCATCTCATCAGAGATCATGAATCAGGTGAGAGAAGTGATAATGAAAGATGCTTTGCCTCTTGCTAAAACCTAGATCCTTTCTTCAGCATGAAAAAAAAAGAAAAGATCCAGTATTACTTTGACACTCATGGGGCTTCTCAGGCCTAGAAAATTGCTGCAATCTCCTCCTATTTTGAAGGCCAAGCCAGATGTGGAAGACATATTAGACCATTCTTGACCACGTCTAGCAACTGGTGAGAATGGCATAGCAATTCCTACAGCTGTCTGAGGAGGTCAGTACCCTGCCTGGGATGACTAGAAGTCAAGTCAGGGTGTTGGGCTAGGCTAAATATTTATTTTGTTTTTTCAGAAAAAGGAATGAAAAAGTTTAATCATTTTTAGCTCTTTGACTAAGATATGTCTTTTCTGGTATGTCTGCATATTGTCCCTTGCAAAGTTGGTTTAACTGTTATCCAGGAGGATGGTAAAATGATCCAAGAGTCCTTCCTGGCATGAAGATACCAGAATCTCAGAGTGGTACCTTGACTTTGGACAGGACCCCTAGGCTCAAAAGTAAAACAAACAATAAGCAGTGATAATAACATCAAATCCAATTGCAAACCAGAAGGTAGGAACAACAGCAGAACTTCAGTGTTGTTTTGTCTAGGAGGAACTAGGGAAATGAAAGTTATCAATGATAGGGATTTGGGAGATTAGCATGTTGCCTCTGTATGTAGAAATTCTGCTTAATTAGAAGAGGTGCACTGAAGTGAGAGAAGAGGAATTTCTACAACAGCAGATTGGAGAGAAAGTTCTTTCCATTGGATATAATAATAATAACCACCATATTTTAGTGCTATGTAGGAGGTGGGAATTAACACAGGAGTTTATTTAGGAACAAATTCATGCACTTCGATCATGTTTAAATCTTTGGTTCTTCTTTAAAAGGGGTTAAAAGCAATACCGAAAAGAAGCTGATCCTACCATATGAGCCACACACTGGCTCTCCCTCTGCATCTCTTGTAGCCCTTGTCTTTTTCTGGGAGAGGTATTTTCTCTTACTACATTTGTGTAGCATGCAGCACTGACTCTTGGAGTCAGACTGATTGAGTAAATCCAGCTTCAGGATCACAGTATTGCATCAGACATGCTGCAGCAAAATGCTGGTGCAGCGTAAAACACAAGCTGCTGTTTCAAATCATTCCTGAGAATTCCTGGGAGTTAACTTTAAAGCAGTAGGCTTCCTGCCCTGTCAGATGTTGTCTGTTTTCCAGTAACCAGCATTAAGAGCAGAAAGTAAGC
Organism: Apteryx rowi; assembly: GCF_003343035.1. Classification (NCBI taxonomy): domain Eukaryota; kingdom Metazoa; phylum Chordata; class Aves; order Apterygiformes; family Apterygidae; genus Apteryx; species Apteryx rowi. The sequence goes on from NW_020449897.1 coordinate 979,885, forward strand.
ATAAATGCCATATCATGAGCTAATTCAGCAAATGCAAACATATGCCTTTACCTGATCGAGATCACATTTGTACTGCTGCCAGAGCCAGCAGGTTCACAAATCCTGTATTCACCATCGTGGGCCATGTCATCATTTGTAACCCATTATGGATTCACATGAGCTAAGCCTATAGAGTCCTACTGGGATGAGGAACACAGAACAGCAGCAGGACAGGACTGAGGATATGCAGACTTTTCTTCCGCATGGAAGAGCATAAGCTTCTTCCAAGTACAGGAGACAGGCAGAACCCAAGAGCTGGTTTTGCAAAGGCTAGGCATTGGATCAATCACATCAGCAGAGCTAACAAAGCAAAACAGGGAATAGTTGCTGCCAGAATCAGGGAAGGAACCTCACACACAACCAATCTCTCTTCCTCTGCATATTCAGCATTGTGCAGCCATTTTATGTTCGTTACCTCCTCTCCATGTTTGTCTAGCCTTACTTTAATGCACTGAAGGAATGAGCTGTTATAATTGTATAGCACATGGCAGACCTGGGAATGGAAGTCTCGACTGAAGCACCTGTAGGTGCTTCAGAATAGATAATGAAGTTTTCACTGATTTTTTTCCATTTTGGCCTGTTTCTTCACTGCTGCCTGTAAAAACCCTTGCAGCTCAGTATTCCTTAGAGGCACTGCTTGACCATGTCCTAGGCAGGCTGTTAATGTCAAATCCTGCAGGACTTCTGCACTTTTTTAATCTGAAAGGATTCTGGGTTGTAGGACCCAGTCAGGTGTGGACAGCCCTATCTTGATCTAGGGAGGCAAATTCCACATTTGCTTGAGAATAGTCCACATCTCAGAAAGATGGCCAGATGGGCAGGACTACAGTCTTCTTCATTCCCTTCTCTGAGCCTGACACAGAATTTATTTCTCTTCCAAGGAGGTGCCACTGGCCTTAACTCCCCCCACACCTGACCTGGCAAAAAGTGACTCTGTGCTGGCTGGCAGTTCATCAGGTAAGCAAGGTAGCAAAAAAACTGTCCCTTATTCAGAGCTTGCTTTGCAACATAGCTTGTGAGGGAGATTATCATTGCCTCCCTTACTTCATGATGTCCAGATTCGCATGTACCCTGTGTGAGTGAAAACTACACAGACAGGGGAGCATGGGATCTCATGTGTCTGTGGGCTGATGGGTTACAGTCCCCCTGAGAATGTGTCCTCTACTGGTGGACTTGTCTCGCTACTTCTCTGCATAAGTGCAAAAAGCCAAGGCTGGGCTGTAAACTCCTCAACAGATACCAATGCATGGCAGAGGCTGTAAGCGCACATTCACATATGTTTGGAGGGGTCACCTAAAAGTAAGAAAATATAAAGCTTTGTGTGCACATTTGACCACAAGATTTTTACCTGTACATTTCTGTGCGTGGTCATCTATTAAGAGTATTTGAGACTCCCTAGAAACCTTCATCTGGTTCAGTGGGAGCAGAAAGTTTGGTATAATGCTGCTAGGTATTTTTCTTTTCCTTCCCTCTTTGAGACCCTTGATACTTCTTTTATTATCTGACAATGACACCATGACATGTCTGGTTGTTTCCAGCTTCACTTAAGGTACTACCTATCATCAAAATAGTATCAAATTCATTGAGCTATTCCTTTTGTCTTTAAGTGGAACCTGGGGAAGGGAGGAAGGAGCATCTTCCAGCAAGCTCACGGCCCAGCAGCCGGAGAACATCCCTATGGAGTTCCAGCAGAACCTCCTGGAAGATCTCCAAAGGTTCATCAGCTCAGGGAATGGCAAAGAATTCCACATCTGTCAAATCTCAGGCATTTCCTTCTGCAAAGTGTGTTCAGAATAAAAGCCACCGCAAACAGAATCTCCAGGCCAAAACTCCCTCCATGCGGGATCTTCATTCAAGAAGACTTGAAGAGGAAGGAGGAGATACTTCTGCCACCAAAGACCTAGCGGTGGGGCATGAACTAAGAGGGAGGAACAGCAGTTTCCGCCCCTCTGCACTATCCAGGCAGAAGGAGGCAGAGGACAAACCAAGCTCAAATGCCAAAGAACCAGCAGCAGGCCAGCACCGAACACTAGGGTCTAGGGTGCCTGGATCTCCCCAGAAGACTGCCAAGGCCAGCTACAAAGAGGCCAAGGAAACCCACTGCAGATTAAGTGCCAAAGAGTCCTTAGCATCATTAGGGCAAGATGTGAAAGCAGAGGGGAAGCTTCTTCTGGAGAAGAGAAACGCCTTAATCCATGCTAACGGCAAATATAAATCTGTCAGTGCAGATGAACTTGCCAGCAGTGAAGAGGTACTGGAGGAAGCAGTTTCATGTGTCCTTTGGGGCAGGTTGAAGGCTCTTTTTATGATGTAGCAGGAGGGCTGAGTGGGTGCAATATAAGCAGTTTCTAGATGACATTTAGGGGAATAGATTTGGGCTTCACACTGAGGTGCAATGTCACATTCCACAGACAGCCTGTCCCATCTTTTTTTTTGTTTTGTTTTCCCCTCCCCCTTTCATTTATAAGGTCCCTGTAGTCAGCAACAGAGTCCCAATTCAACAAGGCAAAGCAGTGTGGTACCAGGACCCAGTCCAGGGCCAAACACCATCAGCTCTTTCTAATTTGCACCCATTTGCACCAGTGTCAGTTGGCCCATGCAGTTACAATGCCTACAGAGGCTGCTGACTCAAGGACGGACTTGGATCTGGGATATTAGTCATAGCTCAAAGGCCTATACAAGGATGGAAATGCCAGAAGGAGTTTGGTGTACTTAAGGAGTGTGAACTGAAACTGGTTCCATGTTGTTCATGTTTTCAGGAACGGCAGGCTCTGTGCAAGGCAGGATTAATCATAGGGCAGAAAAGGCTCAGCGACCGCACTGAGATGCTACAAAACCCACTGACCTCTGGATCTTTTGCTGATTACTACCAGCTGGGTTTTAACCTGAGGTCAAATATCTTCCAAGGTGAGGGGATGCACATACCTATGCCTTATCTTCAAAGCTGGGCCCATCTACACTGGGCCTGGGCCCTGAGTATCTGCACTGGTTTGGGTAGAGGTCTGATGGTAGGTATCCCTCATCTACCCTTCTTGCCCCTTCCATCCATGGCACTCCTTTCTCAGGCTGTAGTGCTTGAGGAAATGAAAGTTACAGCCTCCCTTTCTACATATTCCATCCCTTTGTTTTCTCTCTTCCACTCTTTTTTGTCAAGGTGGGAGAAGTGAGGGTGTATCATGCCTCCATCCTCCATGTCCAGCACTTCCCCAATGAACAGCATTTGCAACTGAAAGTCCCCTGTTAGTTCCAATCCCATGTTACCTCCAGTTCCAATAGTGACTTTTTTTCTCATCAAAACCTTTAGAAATATGGGGTTCTGAAATGTCTTCCCTCTTTTTCCACACTCCCCAGAGATCTCTCCATTTAAGCAAATATGGGGAACAAAGCATTCATCCCATTCTTGTTGCCACTGTATCCAAGAATCTCTGAAATAAATGTCTCTTACTGAAGCTTATCATGTACCACCATGAGTCAGATTCCTTATCCTTGTACAGTACGTTCCATGACAATACCTAGGAAACTTGCTGAATATTGAAAACTGCATTGTCCTGGGCTTTGTGCAGTCACACAGGAGAGAGGGATATCTTGCTCCAGGGAGCTCAAAGGCATTATCATCAAGGAGAGAGTACAATAAAAAGGAAGGTGAGAAAGAATGAGAGATGATAATAAAGCCCCCCAGATGGCTAAAAGTTGAGCTAAACAGAGAAGTCAGAGGCTAGTGAGTGGGAGCTATCTGTAAGCATCACGGCAGAAAAGGAGCTCAAGAAGGCCTTGAGTGGTAAGATAGTGCTTTTTGTGAAGCTGTACTGTTGAATAGGAAGTTACTCACATGGATGAGGGGATTCAAGAGGAGATTAAGTGGATACTTGAGTGAAGAAAGGGCACTGGGATACAAATAAAGACGATAGTGTGCAGTACCCTCTATGTGTATCTCATACTTCAGAATTAAAAGCAGATAAATTGACAAACACAGCTCCTGCCTGTGTGATGGTGAAGCTGTTATTCAGCACCTAGCCATACACCTAATAAAAGATACTAAAGTCAGCACAAACCTTTTCCTGTGCCTTTGAAATTGCTAGTGTGGCTCACCTGCTTCAATTCCAGGCCTGCAGTACAGTGGTTTCTGCGTACAATTCCTCATTTGCTGTTCCTTACAGGTGGCCCACTGGAGAGCAAAAGCTTGATGAAAGATTCCTACACCCCCGATGTAATTCAGAAAGCAATCAGAGATCCCAAGAACTGGCATGGAAGGAGGACTGATGAGCTAGGTATGGCTTCTGTCAGGAAAAATGCATTGTTGAACTTCTGAGATGGGTGCTGCTTTTGCCAAGGATAAAGAATGGGTATGGGCAAATGGGGGGACTACATATTGGCATTTTCACGAGAGAGCAGCTCTACAGCTAGAAAAATCCCTGAGGAGTAATACTGTTAGAAGGGGAGCTGTATTTGAACTATGATTTGCCTTCTTTACAGGGAGATGGCATCAGAAAAATGCCCTAAATCTTAACCTGCAGAAAGCATTTGAAGAGAAATATGGGAAGAACAAAGGCAAGCCTTAGAAGAATAAGGTTAGGGATTGTAGCTTTCAGCAAGGGATCTTCTTCCTCAACCATCCAATAAACCTCCATATAAGCCTTCCGCCAATTGCTTGCTAGGTGTCAACAGCAGGTGTGTTGGTAGTGCTCTCTTCTCCTCCCAATTAGGGGGTCTTCTGGAAGCGGAATGCCAGAGAAACCTGAATGTGGAAAAAAAAATTGCTTTGTTGGTCACTGGTAAGTTGAACCTCAATGGGTTGTGAGACACACACCCTGCAGTGTAGAGGGATGCAGTGGTGAGAGGAGACCAAATAGAAATTCATCTGCTCACCACATAAGGTGGAGTAGGATGTATGAGGTAGGACCAGGAATCCCACTGGGTGACATGGAAAGTGAGGGGAGAATGAACATGGTTTTTGAATGTCACCCTCCCCGTGACCTAGCTGTAGTGCTGGGTTATTAAGTGGGACCTAGACAGGATGCCAAGGAAGGGGGACAGGTATGGGTGTGGTTGTATGTGTATGTGTGTGTATAAACTCAGGTTTGTCAGAAGATTCATGATACTTCAATGGCTGCCCCAGCAAACCAGATAGATAGAAGGGAATACAGGCATACCTCAGAGATATTGAGGGTTCGGTTCCAGATCACCGCAATAAAGCGAATATTGCAATAAAGCAAGTCACACGAATTTTTTGGTTTTCCAGTGCATATAAAAGTTATGTTTACACTATACTGTAGTTTATTAAGTGTGCAATAGCATTATGTCTAAAAAAACAATGTACATACTTTAATTAAAAAATACTTTATTGCTAAAAAATGCTAACCATCATCTGAGCCTTCAGCGAGTCATAATCTTTTTGCTGATGGAGGGTCTTGCCTCGATGTTGATGGCTGCTGACTGAGCAGGGTGGTGGTCGCTGAAGGTTGGAGTGGCTATGGCAATTTCTTAAAATAAGACAGCAGTGAAGTTTGCTGCATTGATTGACTCTTCCTTTCACGAAGGATTTCTCTGTAGCATGTGATGCTGTTTGATAGCATTTTACTCACAACAGAACTTCTTTCAAAATTAGAGTCAATCCTCTCAAACCCTGCCTCTGGTTTATCAACTAAGCTTATGTAGTATTCTAAATCCTTTGTTGTCATTTCAACAATGTTCACAGCATCTTCACTAGGAATAGATTCCATCTCAAGAAACCACTTTCTTTGCTCATCCATAAGAAGCAACTCCTCATCTGTTAAATTTTTATCATGAAATTGCAGCAATTCAGTCACATCTTCAGGCTCCACTTCTAATTCTAGTTCTCTTGCTATTTCCACCACATCTGTAGTTACTTCCTCCACTGAAGTGTTGAACCCCTCAAAGTCATCCATGAGGGTTGGAATCAACTTCTTCCAAATTCCTGTTGATGCTGATATTTTGACCTCCTCCCATGAATCATGAATGTTCTTAATGGCACCTAGAATGGTGAACCCTTTCCAGAAGGTTTTCAGTTTACTTTGCCCAGATCCATCAGAGGAATCACTATCTATGGCAGCTATAGCCTTACAAAATGTGTTTCTTAAATAATAAGACTTGAAAGTTGAAATTACTCCTTGATCCATGGGCTGCAGAATGGATGTTGTGTTAGCAGGCATGCAAACAATAATCTTGTTGTACATCTCCATCAGAGCTCTTGGGTGACCAGGTGCATTGTCAATGAGCAGTAATATCTTGAAAGGAATCTTTTTTTCTGAGCAGTAGGTCTCAACAGTGAGCTTTAAATATTCAGTAAACCGTGTTGTAAACAGATGTGCTGTCATCCAGGCTTTGTTGTTCCATTTACAGAGCACAGGCAGAGTAGATTTGGCATAATTCTTAAGGGCCCTAGGATTTTCAGAATGGTAAATGAGCATTGGCTTCAGCTTAAAGTCACCAGCTGCATTAGCCCCTAACAAGAGACTCAGCCTGTCCTTTGAAGCTTTGAAGTCAGGCATTGACTTCTCTCTAGCTATGAAAGTCCTAGATGGCATCTTCTTCCAATATAAGGCTGTTTCATCTACATTGAAAATCTGTTGTTTAGTGTAGCCACCTTCATTGATTCTCTTAGCTAGATCTTCTGGATAACTTGCTGCAGCTTCTACCTCAGCACTTGCTGCTTCACCTTGCGCTTTGATGTTATGGAGATGGCTTCTTTCCGGAAACCTCATGAACCCACCTCTGCTAGCTTCAAACTTTTCTTCTGCAGCTTCCTCACCTCTCTCAGCCTTCACAGAATTGAAGAGAGTGAGGGCCTTGCTCTGGATGAGGCTTTGGCTTAAGGGAATGTTGTGGCTGGTTTGATCTTCTATCCAGACAGCTAAAACTTTCTCCCTATCAGCAATAAGGCTGTTTCGCTTTTTTATCATTCGTATGTTCACTGGAGTAGCACTTTGAATTTCCTTCAAGAACTTTTCCTTTGCATTCACAACTTTGCTAACTGCTTGGTGCAAGAGGTCCAGCTTTCGGCCTGTCTCAGCTTTCGATATGCTTTCCTCACTAAGCTTAATCATTTCTAGCTTTTGATTTAAAGTGAGAGATGTGCGACTCTTCCTTTCCCTTGAACACTTAGAGGCCATTGTAGGGTTATTAATTGCCCTAATTTCAATATTGTTGTGTCTCAGGGAATAGGGAGGCCCAAGGAGAAGGAGAGAGACGGGGGAATGGCTGGTGGGTGGAGCAGTCAGAACACACACAACATTTATCGATTAAGTTTGCTGTCTTATATGGGTGTGGTCCATGGCACCCTAAAACAATTACAATAGTAACATCAAAGATCACTGATCACAGATCACCATAACAGATATAATAATAATGAAAAAGTTTGAAATATTGCGAGAATTACCAAAACAGGACACAGAGACATGAAGTGAGTGCATGCTGTTGGAGGAATGGTGCCGATAGACTTGCTCAACGCAGAGTTGCCCCAAACCTTCCAATTGTAAAAAACACAATATCTGTGAAGTGCAATAAAGCAAAGCACAATAAAACGAGGTATGCCTGTACCCAGAGGATACACAGGGAATGAACTAGGGTCACCCAAGAGCCTGAATGCTGCCTACCTCTTCCACCCCAAAGGCTGTAAAACTCTCACACAGCTTCAGAGCTGGAGGTATGTAGCAGCAAGGCACACCAGGCAAAGAACCAGATGCCTGTTGATGCTTTGCAGGTGAATTCAGATTCTTTTGTGCTTCTTAGGCATCAAACAGTGTCCATGCAATAGCTCGGGGCAAATCCAGATGGTTGGCAACAGATGCCTATATGGGGTAGGAAAGGAAATTTCTCCGCTCACAGTTCTGGTTTTGTTGTTATGTCTGTCACTTGGAGGWTTTCATGGAAAGTTCTTGCCTAGGCAGATAGCAGCAGTAATGCTAGGCAAACAAATAGAAACTCACCTGAGAAGAGAAGGTGTTGGGGTGTTCTCCAAAGCCTACAAAATTTGCAGGCCAAGCTAATGCAAATACAAACCAAGTCATCCCGCCTAAAGGAAACAGGAAAGCTACAAGAAGTCCCTGGACTTCTCCAGTCTGCAAGTCACTCCCTGGTATGACTGGACTATTACTGAAGCTCTCATAAGCCGTACTCACCCCTGTTAGCCCTTCCCCCACCTTACAGATAAATGTTTCTTAGAGAGAAACATGTGTCTCCACCATACAGTCCATGTAATCTGAAGTCCAGAGAGTATATCAAAAGAATAACTCAGGATCACCCAAGGGCTTGAATGCTGCAGTACATCCAGGGTTATTCGGGGATTCCTGACATGTTCTTCTGATAGTATCTAATGGTTCTTCTTGCAGGCTCCTGCCTTCCAGCCCCACAGAGTGTACCAGGTTGGCCCAGCAATCACAAACTACCTGTCTGGAAAGGGAGATGCCCTGATCTTTCCCCTCTGCTCCCAAGCTTTCCCAGTTTTAAAAGACTGATGTTTTGCTGCTTCCTGATATGAACTGCTTTAGGAAAGAACTAGGATTGTTACACCACTCTATCCATTTGGGCTTAGATGAGAATAAGCTGACTGCATAAAAGCAGTGAAGTAAGTTAAAATATAACTAGTGATTATCATGTGATAATCATTTTCCACCAGCAATAATTAACCATTTGGAATTCAGATATTTCCAGGCACATGCGCAAGTCTTTCAAACTAAGGAGACTGGCCAAATGGCAATGTGTAGAAATCTCCCTGTGGATTTCCTTGTGCATCAGTACAAGATGTCCCTGTCTTTGCACACAGCACTCTGGCTTCAGCTAAACAGCAGGGTTCTATAGCACCACCCTGTTCTGCATGTTGCATACAGCACTGATGACCAGCATGACTCCAAGTACATAATAAACTCTGTCCTCTGAGCCTGCAGCAAGTCCTAATCCAGAATCAATGGACCTGAAGAGAAATCTACTGACGTTGTTTGGCATACTAAAAGCAGAAAATTCAGGGCAGTTAGCTAATACAGATATAAGATTTTAATATAAGGGCTGAATCAGCATACAAATTTACAGGTCTCTTTCTAATATCTGGGCAGACAGAGTACAAAATTCTGGTACAGCTTGGAACAAATGCCCTTTGCTATCCATGAAAGGCTAAGGAAGATCCAGGAAGGGACTGGAAAAGTCTTAATGGTGCACCACTGTCCTGTGCCACAGTGTTGTTTGTCTCTTGCCGTGAAGAACAGTAATCGCTTTATACACTTTTTACAAATTCAAATAATATGTTTATAAGCACTTAAATAATGCAAAATAGTTGGCATTGTGTAATGCAGTGAAACAGATGACATCTGATTGATGCCAAGTGAACACATACACATGGTAATCCCCTTTCATCTTCCTCTCTGCTTTGCCAAATGATACAGCACAGCCAGAGGCAAACACTTTCTGATAGGTGACACATTGAAAGGTGCAGAGATAACTGAGATAGCTCTCAATGAGAGAGCTCAGCTCCTGGAAGCAATCAATACCTGAAGTCACAGAGTGCTGAACAGACTGATTTGCCCAGAACCATGGTGAGGTGTGTTACCCTGTGTGGCACTCCATGGTGCCTAGAGTGCTTTGGATATCCAAACAAGCATATTTAAAGCCAGCTTGGGAATCTCCAAATAGCATGTCAGATGCAGCTAGACAAGACAGCTGAGCTGAAATAAGTGCTCATTGCTGCTGAAAGTCTCCCACCCATCCCTCTGCTCTCAGCTGTTCATTCCTGCTTGCTTGTTTGTGCTGGTGCTGACACTTACCTGCCCACACTCCAAATTGATTCAACTTGATAAACCATCAGAAAATCAATACAGAAGAAGAAAGCAAGTTAACAGGTTAACAAATTAAATTTACTGAGCGAAGGATCTTGTTACAGTCAAGGCACGTAGTGGTGGGGCATGCAGATGTTGAGGAACAGGAGTGGAGAGGGAAATGGCCTTTCACTTTTTGCCTTTTATATGCAGTGAGATATTAGACCTCTGCTATATTGTCTCACTGAACTCAGCACTTTGCAATGTAGATAGCTTGTATTTGAGCGATTTTGCAAGGTCTGAGCATTGGGTGGCAGCTCTGAGACAATGTTTTTACCTGACAGGCTGGAGCTGGCAGAAAAAAAAAAAGGTGTTCTTCTCTGGCTTAGCTAAACCATTCATCAAAACAGCTGGTTAAGAGTTGTTTCAGTCATCTATAAACAGTGAATGCACTGGAAATATAGATAATTGTATAGTACTATAGCAATTTGAAATAGAAGAGACCAATTAAATCCAAACATCTGCAGCATTCTTGTCCTACCTTCTAGTTTTTCCTGCAATAATGGATATTTCCCAGTTTAGGTTTAGGCATCCCACCAATTGAGACATAGCTTATTCTGCAAGATATCACTGTTCAGAAAGGTTTTCTGATCTCCATCCAGCCTTTTTCCTTTTCACTTAACCTCCTGACTTCTGTCTATCTTGGGCTATCCTGAATAATTCCAGTCTGTCTTTGTTATCTCCACTGCAAGTGATTTTGAATGGCTCACTAAAGAAACTGTAACTGTAAGAACAGAAGATACTCACTGCAAGAACTCTTATCAGAGTCTTCAGCCAGCTATTAAATTCAATCCTGTACACTGTAAAGCTTGTGCTGAACTAAAACTTAAATTCAGAGCTGCTTCTATCCTGAGGTAAGCCCAATACCTCTTTCCTAAAAGAATGAGGTACTTACTGCTGATCCTGTCTTTAACGGGCTAAAGAATCCTGAGCTGCTTGAAATGGCTAGAGATCACAACAAAGAGGGAGCAAGGGAACTGACTCAGTGGATTTCAGTCTTGGGCACTAGGGCTGAAATGCAATTTTGTCTTAATTTTGAAAGCATTTAAAACACTATTATCCATCAGGAGACAATGGTGTTTGAACATGCCTAAGGATTAGGAATTACTTTTGCTAGTCCCTTTGGTAGTGGAAGAGCAAAGGAGCTATGTAGTAAGAAAGTGAAGAAAACAGAAGAGGTATTTTCCCCAGGGGTCTCTTGGGCTTTTGCATGCCTCTGACTCCTCTCTGAGGAACTGAAATGTTGAGGGGGCAGTGTGGGGACTGCAAATACAATGAACACTTCTTGGGCTAAAGCTGCTGAGAGCAGCTACCCAGTATCAGAGGTGAGATCACTGCATTTGGGAATGGTAAGAGAGGTTTAGGAGCAACATTTCCCTCAGAGATGAACAATGGATGCTCTCAGCTCTGGGCAAAGAATGGGAGTGGAATACGTTACCAAGAAGCTTTCAGGTTATATTATTGAATTCAGTAAATTGTCTTTCTGGTGTTTATGTTGAGTTGCCATTTTATCCCTTTTAATAAGTTCCTTTTCTTTTAAGCCCTTGGATTCATTGCTGTTGAGTAGGAAACTTGATTATCCAAGCTTATTATGTGCCCAAGCAGAATCATTTTCTTCTCCCATAACCTGAGAAGTTTGAATTGAAATTGATTACCTATTTTTAGAAAGAAGCCCTAGATAAATTGGGCTTCTTCCACTGCCAATCAAACCTGTCAAGGGATTATGAAGCAAGCCCATCTAAAGGCAGGTATGGGGGAATTACATCCTGTACCTTTTACCAGATGCATTAATGTAACTAAGAAAGGGGATAGGGTTGCCTGAGAACTTTCTCCATGTTGGACTGGAAATTGGACAGGAGAAATAGCATTTCACAGAATCACAGAATCACAGAATTGTTGAGGTTGGAAGGGACCTCTGGAGATCATCTAGTCCAACCCCCCCCCCCTTCCTTCCACTCAAGCAGGGTCACCTAGAACACATTGTATCAGGGTTTAAGACCACCAAATTACCCTCTGACAAAGGCTGCTCTTTCGGAAGATTCTTTCCCTTCTGTAAGACAGGTAAGGAAATATTTGTGGATTCTGAAAGTCCATGGGGACCTGGAGGGACAGTAAGATAGTCCCCAAATGCATCCAGGTGCAATTCAGGACAAGGGTTTGGTGTTTGATCTGAAACTGCAACCATGACACCAGATTTCCCAGGAGAAAACTCATAGCAAGAGCAGTCATCAGGGGGCTGGATCTCCTGTGAGTCAGAAGCTACCTCTCCATCAGTGACGGGTGCCAGATGGCTGGTGTCTCTGACTGATGGCAGTAAGAGGCTATCTGTGGTGATGTAGCCCAAGGAGCACTGCTGGGGAGAGCCGGTACAGCTAAGAGCCACTGGAGATTTCTGCCCTTCTGGTCTCACATTCCTGCATTTCCCACAGGCTGGTTGGGCTGGTGAAATTTCCTCCCCATTGCTGAGGTGCTGCATCATTTCCTTCTGGTCTGGGAGCAGAAAGGGCTGCAGAGGAAGTGCTCCTGGCTGGGCCTGCCTCTGTGGAGCCTGGGGACAGGCTTCCTTTGGGAGGGTCACGTACTGAAGGGACACTGATTTCCCATGGATTCCCGCTGGGACTGCTTGAAGGGCCTGATGCATATCAGGCTGGGAGGACATCACTGGGCTGTACAAGTACGGACCGTTGAAATCAAAGCAAGGCATTGCTGTCTGGGAAGCAATGCTTGCATCAGCACTGTTCTCCCTTGAAACAGGAAAGGAAGGATCAGCCATCTGACTTGGCGGGCAGACAACTGCAGCATCCTCTGGCACATCTAAAGCATGGTATACGTTCTGAGGATCCAACACAACCAGGGAAACCTCTGCCTTTTCAGCTTGCCCTTCAGGGGACTCTGCCAAAGTCTTCGTCTGCCTGAATGAGGGAAAGTTAAAAACTGCTATTGAGAAATATTCTTGTGATGAACGTTACATATAAACAGAGGGTTACTTACACACATAGCTACACAGATGATTAGAAAATAATCTTTCTTGGGAGAGCAGGTTAACCCAGATAGCAAAAAAAATTTGTCTCATCCTCAGGAGCAACTGGCATAGGCTTTTTTTGGTGACAGAATGTTTAATTGTATCCTCCCATGGCTTAGGAACCTCCTCAAGAGTCTCACAGACAGTGCCACTATAAGGTGCTGTTCACTAACCTGTCCACGACTTGAAGGAAACTAGCCTGCTCCATCTTCTCAGAAAAGTTGTGTTTGTTGAAGTCTAGCTGACTGTTTGTCAGCCAGTTTCCTAGGTGTACTTTCTGGAAAAGAGAAAGTAGAGATGAGGAAAAAGAGGTTTCTCACTGGCAGTAGAATCAAGAGCCTCATGGACAAAAGGAAGCCTACAGCGTCTGGCAATCTGGATACAACTTCACTAATATGACTAGAAGGTTCCCTCTATTCTCCAGAAGACTGTTCCTTCATATCCATGTTACCATATCCCTGACCTAACTTTACATAGCATATAGGGCAGGAGCTGCTCCCCTAAAGAGCTCGTGAGGATGCTGCAGGTCCTACCATAATAAACATAATAAAGCTACTGCATTGTGCAGTGCCTACTCTTCTCCAGCACCATATGAGGACACTGGGCAGTATTTCACTTGTAGGTGTATAATGACTGTCCTTCTGTAACAGCTGACCAGAAAAACAGAATAAGTGGGATGTTTACAAAGTTTAGGATAAGGTAACTCACTGAAAGGAGGGAAACTTTCAAAATCATGACATTAAGAGCAGTGAGTACGTGTGAGGAAAGAATCAGGTATGGGATAGGAAACAAAACTACAGAGGTATTTCTTAGAGTGGGAACATGTTTTTTAATTTTTACTATAGAGATCAGGCAAAATAAACTAACTTGAGACTTTAGTATAAGCATAAATATTCTGTCATCTGGCACAGGAGCATCCAGGCTTAGTTTTTCCTGTCTATTTGAAAATGATGTGTAAAACTAGGTCATTACAGTGGAAGTCCATTTTACAGCAAAATAACAAATATGAGATGTTTAACAAACAACTGTTAAGTCTTTCACTCAAACATAAACATAAATACTGTAAGTTAAGTGCCCATTTGCCTCACACAAAGGTCATGTTGTAAATCATACCCATTGCATTGCCATGTATCTAAACACACTGTAACACATTCTCTGTGAGCTTAGACTAGAACCAACTGTAATATAAAAATATATCTATGTGGAGGAAAACACATATTATAGAATCAAAAGTGTAACTCTTGCAAAACTAGAAGAGTTTTACTGCAAAAATCTAGAGAGATGCCTATTCTATTCTTCCCAGATGTTGGTTTTGTGGATTTTTCCTACTTATACTGTCGTAATTGAATGCTATCTAAGTGTGCACTTTGCTTTCCAATGAAGAATACTTGTCTTGGTAACAGACAGACATGTTATAATGTATATTCCAGAAAACCCAGTTACTTAAAAATAGAAAGCTTCTTAAATGAGGCTAAAAGCCCATCCTAAAAAACTTTGAATCAGTGTTGACTACTGTTTGGAGATGGAAGAAACCACCAGTTGGTGAATTTGCTAAAGACACTAGATTATTTCAATCAGTTAAAAGTTTAGTGCACAGAAAACTTTCTAGTTTGATTTCAGAAAACTGTGATGCTGACAAGCACAATACACAGAAGCCTACTAGTACAAATGTAAGGTTACGGTTATGATAAAGATACCTGGGCTTCTCCTAAAAATAAGAAATAGAGTACTGAAGGTATGAGTTCATTGTGGAGTAGGAGACAGAAAAGCTATTAATATTACTATTTTTACTACTAAGATTCTTAATATTATTAAATCCTGAAAAAAGAGAGAAATAATGAACCCTGCAAAGCACAATTCCATCCTTACCCCTAAGTAGCTCTGGATCAGGAGACTCTTGCTGGGGTTTGGAATATTTTCCTCCCAGCTTTTCTTCTTCCTGCAACAACAACACAGAGTTTACAAGATTTGCTTCTTGCCTTGGCTGCAAAGGGAAAAGACTACACCGTGCACACACAGTGCTGTTCTGCACAGCAAGGCACCATGACCCAGCTCTCACCTGCACACAGACATGCACAGGGCTCCCCATTGCACACCAAGGCTCATCTCCACATAGAGCACTCTCTCATGCTGGATGAGCAGTGCCTCGCCCTCAGTTTTTCACCCTTTATTCCACGCGCACGGCCAACATGCTGCTAAATCCCCTAGTCACAATGCAAACCTACCTGAGGAAATACTTATAGCTGCAATGAGCAATTATTAGCAAAGCGATGATGATGGCTGGGAGCACCACTGGGAGAACTACTGGTGACAGAACTGAAACAGAGAAAAGAGAAATAGGGAGCTACCCACACAGAGTGGCTGCTTCCCGTACCAGGTTTTTCATTCTGGTCACTTGTCATGCAACAAGACCAGGGGAATGTAGATGGCACATCACGTGACAGGATGAAGAGGCCTTCTAACTGTTGGGATACCCTCCAAAGTGAGAGAGACCAAATGTGACCTGAGCAGCTTTTCCATTGGCATCAGAGTGATCAATTTATGCTCATAGAAAGCTGAGCAGGTACATTGCCCCACCATGAACACTGGGTGTGTCTTCAGGCATCTTAGGTCTGACTTATTTTGTCTCCTACTCCAAAATGAGCATGTACCTTCATTTCTCTATCCCTTATTTTTAGGAGAAGTCTGGGATCTGCCTTATTCTGTACAGTCCTGAAGAGATGAGGGGTCTCAGAGATTTTCTGAGAAAGGGCTTCCTTTCCTAATGACCGTAACTGGTCATCAGGAAGATAACAATTTCTTCCTGAGTACACTCAGCAGAACTTCCCTAAGCCTTCTTATTACCTCAAGTTTCCTCAGGACAACTCATGTAAGATCACACAGCCTTGGGCACAAGGCCACGCTGGTAACAGACATTCCACTTCTAGGTTCAGAAACAGTGAAAACCATGTTAAGGTTTGTATCTCCGGTGCACTCTGCGGTGTGCTTAACACCATCCTATAGTCACTCTGCAAACAGAAGAGGCTGATGACTTTTATTCTGTCTTCTTGCAGTCTCAGCCTCTTCAATCTCTGACAGCAGAATGGACTGTTAGAATTAGGAAACAAGGATGACCTTGTGGGCATGGTGTTTGCTTGATTCTCTCTGTGAAAACCTTTCAGGTTGGTTGTAGTGGTCTTGAGAAGGAAAAAGAAAGGAACAATGCTTAAAGGGTTATTCCTGCTCTCCTCCTTCATTAGCATTGCCCCCGTACTGCAAGGATGCTGATCAGACAGCTACCTTGTTAAGCAACCCCAGCTATGCCGTGGCTGGATCTAACTTCAAGCCCAGCTAGGAGAGTGTATTTCTCTATAGAAGCACTTCCCCCATTAACATTCCACAACAGCTTATGAAAGGAGCCCAAGTGAAAAGTACCATTCTCAGTTTCCCAGGTGAACTCCTCACTCCATTCACTCCAAGGCCCCTTGTAATCTGGAGGAGTATTCACCCTTGCACGCATTCTCCCCCTGTATTGTGTGGATGATTCCAGCATCTGCAGGGTGAAGATGAAGGGAGGCTCATCGTTGCTGATATTTATCCTCTGGAGAGTCTGGGGGGAAGAAAGAAGCATGCATGAAGAGGGGAGGGGAATAATCTTTCCCATTCACCCTGCAAATAGAAATCCAGGGCTCCCACGCTTCCTATGACTTACCTTTTCCTCTTGGTTGTGCTTCCAGTATTGGACTTCGTATCTCTGTTTTATGAAGCTATATCGCAAAGTGTGTTTTATCCACCTCAGTTCATACTCCTGGTTCTCCCTCATGGTTACCGACACATTTGCAGGTGGCAGCACCTTAACTGGAACACACACAATGTCTCGGAATATGTATCAGCATACTGGTCTGACGCTACCATTCACCACAGTGGATGGAGACCAAGCCTGAAAACAGCGTTGCGTTATGCAACATAGTCTGTCTCAGTTACTTAACACCCCTTTATTCCTCACACCTCTTTCCCCAGTCAAAAACAGCAAACCAGTCTCCCCCTTAAATAGAAGAAAATCCATATTCATCAATATGATGGCACTTCCTCTGTGCAGATAAGCAGTAAAGCAATGTTTGAAAGTTCTGCACTTGTCCACCACAGTTCCAAAGATTTTCAGCTCTCCTGGAGCTCCTAACTTGTATTGTCACCCACTGCAGGAATCCTCCCCAGCTTTAGTTTACGGAGAGTAGCACTGGTACCTCTGGACACATGCAGGCAAAGAAGATCTGTGTAACGCACCTCGCTCAGCAGAGGAGTCCTACCTCATCAGTGCTCCAGGAGCCACTGTGGGGACTCCCAACAGCTCCACTGGGTTCTTGTGAAATCTCTTAAAGACACACTCCCCACAAACACCTCTCCCCACCGCTTCCTGTCAGCTGGGACCCCCACAAAGGACAATGACATTCTAACCACAGCAAAGTTGGCAAGGTGACAGTCACTCACCTAGGAGCTCAAGACCAGACCTGGAATTTCTTCACAGCAGTTTACACTCCTGCCAGCTCCCTCAGCATCGCAAGAGCCCCTGAGTAACTCCAGACCTACAAGCCACTTCTCCCAGAACTCTGACCTGTCTCAGCATCCAGCTCCTTTCTTCATCAGTCCAGGTCTCTGCCTCTTCCCACCCACTTCTCCTCACCTCTCCCACCACTATCCTCACACCCTCTTGACCAGTCCCAGCACCTCCCCAAGAAACTCCCAGGAAAAGCAAGGCACAACACCGGGGCTTACTGTTCCTGTAGGCTTCAATCAGTTTCTCCTCCGTTTTGGTCCGGACAGCTACATGGTACTGGCTCTGACTGCTGGTGTTGGTAACAGTGATCTCACA
Source organism: Apteryx rowi (assembly GCF_003343035.1). Taxonomy (NCBI): domain Eukaryota; kingdom Metazoa; phylum Chordata; class Aves; order Apterygiformes; family Apterygidae; genus Apteryx; species Apteryx rowi. Next base: position 997,619 of record NW_020449897.1, read on the forward strand.
GCTCTGGACCACATAGGGGTCACGGGGCAAAGTCTTCTCATGCACAGGAGAGCACTCCTCCTCTCTGAGGGGAGAAAATGGAGATTGTGCTGAGATGAATGGGAACAGGACAGAACAGAGCCTCGATGGCAGAGGCACAGGCACACTGCCAGGGGCAGGTCACGTACGCTGATGCTGAAGTGGCCCTGAAGAACAAGCCAAAGAGGACAGAGGTGATGATCTCTTTCTTCACTTCCCAGCTGCACGTCAGACGATCCACACCGTTGAAGAGGCAGCGAAGGTTCCTGGGCTGAATGCCACCTTCAGAGAAGATCAGAGCAAACTAAGGAGTGGGGGACAGTAAGGCAACGGACCACCTGCATCCTCCCCTGCAGATGCCCCATCATTCCTCAGCCCAGGCCCCGATTCTCTGCCAGCGCAGCATGACAACCCACATCCCTCAGGCCCTGGCTTCTCAGCCAGCCCTTCCACCCCCGCACGGCCCCGCTCTGCCCCACACTACCTTCCGGTGTCTCCCAGGATGCCTCCATGCTCCACTCGCTGTACTGCCCAGAGAAGCCACTGGTCTGTCCTGGTCTGGCTCGCACACGGGCAACATAGGTGCTGCCCGGAACAAGGCCCTCATGGCTGAGATGACAATGCGTGGTGTTGGAGAGTGAGAGCGAGGCAGCTTTCTATTAGTGGGGGAAAGCAGGGAGGGAGGGAGGAAAGGGGAATCAGGGAACGGAGGAGAAGGGAAGAGGGAAGACAGGGAAAGAGCAAGAGGAAGTGACCATCAGAGAAGAGACTAGAGAGAGCTTTCTGAGGGCACTATGGCATCTCCAAGCATTCCCACACGTGCGACCATCGACACGCATGGTGCCATGTAGCGCTCTGTGCTCACATCCTAGAGGGGCTTTGGTGTGCACGCTGCCTGCATAGCCCAGGACAGACGAGGCACAGGCATTGCCAGGCAAAATCTACCCCGCAGATGGGCTGGCTCTTGCAGCTTTGAGAGGCTCAATTGTCTTCAGCATCAACTACGCAGGTTCAGAGCACTGCCCAGTGCAGAACTGTGTGGGCATTTGGCCAAGATACTTCTCATGAAAAAGTAGAGATCAGGCTGAGAGGTACAGAAACATAGGCGGATTGGGGAAACAACGGAGCAAAGGAGATACTCTCTTAAAAATTTAAAAACATGCTCCTTGCGGGGAAACAGCTTCAAATGGTTTTTGCCATCTTCCCACATGAGCCCACAAGTTCATCTTGAAACATGCTTTAATTTCATTTAAGAGGGACTTGATGTAAAACAAATTCCATCTCAAAAGCCAAGTGCAGTGCTTCTTTCTGTAAAGAGTAGATCTTTGCACTCCGTTCAAAACAAGCAGTATTTCACTGTGCAAGCCACTTGCAAATAGGAACAGAGCCCCTTCTGCCTGACCACAAACATCACTTATTGCATCTCTTGGCAGTGCCTGAGAACCAAAAGGCCAGAAATTTTCCCAGCTTTTACTGCAGGATCTCGACCACCCTAAAGCCCCCACACAGGACAGCCCAGCTCTCTGTTCTTACCTCCCAGGACTCCCACTCCTGCTTGTAAGCCACTTCATACTCCAGTGCATTGCCCAGCCCTTGGTTTCCATCAGCTACTTTCCATGTCAGCAAGAAGTCTCCTGATCTCATCAAGCTGATTGAAAGGTTCTGAGGTGGGAGGGGCTGAACTGGAAGGTGAAGGTACAACATGTGAGTTGCAATAGCAAAGAGAGGGGCATGAAGTGGGGAGGAACCTAGCTAAACTTCC
>NW_020449898.1:0-1293 GCF_003343035.1 Apteryx rowi
CTTCAGTGTTTAGAGGGTGACCATGAGTAATTATTTTAGTTTATTGCAGTGAACATTTCCCAGGAGGAGGGAGCACAAGGGACAGAGAAAKTCATGAGCTCAGCTGGGCCTCTGCTCCTGAGTGAGGCCAGGCTCCTGGGATGGAGGGAGCTTATGGCAACCTGGCAGCACTGCCCAGAGACAGCTGTGTGCAGGAGCAGCTCCTCTGCAAAGAGCAGCAGGTCTCCGGGCACTGCCTGCTGCTGCTGACATGAGAGGTGACATGACAGAGAGAAGTGCAAGGCAGTGCAGAGTGGGAGGACAGAGGAGAGATCCTTGTGGCAGTAACCATCACAGCCCCTGACATGGTATGTCTCTGGCTGCAGGGCAATGTTACTGAGGTTCCTGGAGGGGTCTTCTGAACCCAGCCCATCCCATAACTGATGGGTTTTTTAAGGATCACTCTCCCGGCTCCTCCAGTGTATAGGCAGAGGAGGAGATGCTTCAGAGCAGGGATTCCCTGCCACACCATCACAGGGACAGGGCGTGCAGCTCCCTTCTGCCAGGGGTGGCTGCAGAGGTGTGAAGCCAGGGAGCACACACAGGTCTGTGCAGTGCCATGATTCAGAGCAGTGTCTGTGCACCCCAGGGTGCTGTGTGCCCGGGACAGTGACTGTGCTGCCTGTGAGGGTCAGCCCTCAGCCTGCCTGGGGAGCTCCCCACAGCACTGTGGGGAGAACCTCTAGGAGAGAGGAGAGACCCCCAGCAGGGCAGSTTCATTCTCCTGCTGAGAGGGTGCTGCGTGGGTCAGGGCTGCTCACAGCTCTCACTCATGCATAGGAAATGTGCAAGGGGTCTTTTCAAGAGGAGATCAGGAAAAGGGCTTCTTGAAAGGGAAGGAGCTTTTCTTCAGGTGTCTGCATTTTCAGTTTCCTAATTTTGACAGAGAGAATGAAGAAACAGATTTTCTTTTTTGAGAAGGAAGTGGGAGTCCTAAACCTTCACTCTCCGAGATTAATTGGCCTGTGAAACCTCAGGAAGCTGCTTCATTCCCACCTTCATTTACAGAGAGCATCAACATCACCTTTGTGGCGTCATACGAGTTTACGTGACCTGCTGCTTAGGACGTGCATGCACAGAGATGSCCCTAGAGAGTGCCCTGATCCGGGAGGTTTCCTTAGGGCAGAACTGAGCACACAGCAGGTGGGATGGGGTCTGTGAGCACTGACTGGGAAAAGATGTTGTGACAGAGAAAGAGGTGCCAGCAGGGACAGCTCCAGGCAGCAGGGATGGGCAGGGAATGAGAGGGAACTG
>NW_020449899.1:0-1241 GCF_003343035.1 Apteryx rowi
TGTCTGACATATTTCTATGGTCATGGGGAAGCTGAAGGTTTTCCCTAATGCCAAATGAGAAGATGCAGTGTGGAAGGAAATGCAGAATCTTTCAGGCTAGAGGGGACCTCAGGATATCCCGAGCCCAACCTCCTTCCCACAGCAGGCTTAGCTATCAGGTCCAGATTTCTCAGGGTTTTACTCATTTTGGACATGAAAACCTCTGAGGATGGAGATGGCGCAACCTCTCTGGTCAACCTGTCCCAGTGCTTGGCTGCCAGGATGGGTCAAACGTTTTTCCTTATCCCCAGCCTGAAYCTCTCTTCTTTCAGCTAATGCCTATTGGCCTTCACCCTTGCATCATGCACAACAGTGAAGAGTCTTGCTCCATCTCTTTGGTGAAATCCTGGTGGGCATGGGGATGCTGCTATTAGGTGTCCCCAAATCCTTCTCTTCTCCAGGCTGAACAAACACAGCTCCCTCACCTCCCARCGTGAGAAAGTCAACATTACCTAGGTGTGACTAGGAGCTTTAAGGCTCTTTCAGTCCTTCTGGATATTCTTGGATCAGCAAAGGACCTCATGGATGTTAGAGTGCAATCACCCTTACTCCATTACTTTCTGCATATATCACACTCATTTGGCATCGTGTTGTAATGTACAGGTGGTGTAGGCTGTGGAGGGGGCTCACTCTGGACAAGCAGTCACTCATAATGAAACCTTGAACTGAAAACCTTTCAGGCCAAGAGGAAAYCTCACACCACTAGGAGGGGCTGGCTCTSRGGAGGCCATGTCGGGTGCAAAACCATGTGCAGCAGAGGATTTCCTGCCTGCAAGAATTGCAGTGGCTATYGCCAGRSAGGACAAAATCACCAAATCATTCAGGCTGGAAAGGACCCTGGGGGGGACTGTCGTCCAACCTCTTGCTCACTTAGGTATCAACACTGAATTCAGAGCATGTTTCTCAGGCCTTTGTCCAGTTGTGTCCTGCAAGCCTCCAAGAAGAGAGAGTCCATAACCCCTCTGGACCCCAATTTAAATGCTTCATGGTCCTCACTGATTTTTCTTTCTTCTATACAATTTTGACTGCACTTGTTTCAGCTTATAACCTTGGCCTCTCATTCTCCTGCCTGTAAAAACCTGGTTCATTCTCAGTGGCAACTTTGACTTGGGAATCTGCTATGAGTCGTCCCAAAAAACCTTCCCTTCTCTGCACTGAACAAACTCATTCTCTCAGCCTGTCCTCTCAGGGCAAGTGCTCCG
>NW_020449900.1:0-1264 GCF_003343035.1 Apteryx rowi
CTTTGTGGCCAGCCAGGCTCCAGGTTCAGGCTGGATGCCAGCTCAAGGTAGGAACCGGGGGATTTTCACGGGCTTCCAGTGGTGAAGGCAAGTGGGCACATGCAAGTGCAAAGGCTGGGGGTGGAAAAGGCAGTGAGGGGCTGGTGAAGGTCCTCCCTCTGCTCCCCATGGGGAGGAGAGTCCCCAGGCAATGCTCAGCTCCACTTTGTCCAATGGGAGGGAAGCACAGGGCAGGGTGGAAGAGGCAGACGGAGCCTCTTGGGACACCAGAGGGAGTTTTCCAAAGCCCAGCACTGAGCCAAGGACCTTTGCATCTTACCCCTGATGCTGTCCCAGCCAGGCCTGCTCTGCCCTGCCTGAGGAGCTATCATCCCTGTACGAGCCATGCCAGAGCAGAGGCTGAGGAGCTGGAGGTGCCTCAGGCCAAGCTGTGCCAGCCCTGGGGAGCTGGCCCCAAGGACAGGGCAGGCCTAGTCCCTCCTTGTGTGCCCCATCCTCCTGGGAGGGCAGCATGGGAACAGGGGAACAGCCTGTTCCTTCCCAGGGGCTGTGCGGGACCTTTTGCAAGGGAGGCGAAGGTGGCAGCCGCTGTGCTGCAGCAGCACTGTCTGTGCCCCCTCCATGAGGCCCCTGCGGCATCCCTGCCCAACCCTGCCCCTGCCTGGCTTTCTGCTCCCTCGATCCTAGCCCCTGGCCCCTCTCTTGGCACCGTGGGGACCAGCTCTGCAGGCAGCAGCTCCCTGGCCCCCAGCCATCCCCACGTCGGGGATCCAGCCCCAGCCATGCAACAAGATGCCCGCTCAGAGGCAGAGGAGGACAAGGGAGCATGGGGCTGGACAAGGGCTCTTGCTGCTCCCGACAACATCCTCTTTGTAGCTGGAACCCAGTTGCAAATCGTGCTTAACACTTGAGCTGGGATACAGAAACACTTGGTCTCATAACTATGCATCATCAAATCAGACCCCAAGTGGCTGCCCTCACTTTTTCATTCTGCTAAGAGTCTGTGTGCAGTGTTAGGTGGGTAGCGGCTGAAATCTGAAGCCCTCCTTACACCTTTGAATTGGCTTTCAGGCAAGAGTTGCTGTGGGGATATGCGGTCACCTTTTGTACCTACAACCTTCTCTGGGATCTGCTCTCCAGMAAAGGGMAGGAGGCCCTGCAATGAGGCCGGTCACTCTCTGTCTCCCCTGCTCTTGTGTCCAGCAGATCCCCCTCCCTCTCTGCCTGCAGACCCTCCATGCCCACCCTGCTGCCCAGGAGAGCA
>NW_020449901.1:0-1349 GCF_003343035.1 Apteryx rowi
TTCGAGCGACTATTCTTATGAGTACTTGGACGAGGCAGATTACATGCTGTATGGCCTATGCACGAAGGAAGAAGYGCTCTCATTTAGCAGAGTATTCTTGCCAGCATTTTACACTGTGGTTTTCCTGGYTGGGTTGGCTGGGAATGGCCTCCTGTTTATTGTCCTGATTATGTACATCAAGAAGAAAAAGAAGAYGACTGAGGTGTATCYCCTGAACCTGGTGATTTCAGACTTCCTTCTCCTAATAACCCTTCCTTTTTGGGCCCTATACATTTCTCAGTGGGTGACCTGGGACCTGTTGTGCCCGCTCTTAAACACCATGTACACTGTGAATTTCTACAGTGGTGTCTTTTTTGTGAGCTGCATGAGTCTGGACATGTACCTGCAGATAGTCTATGCTTGCTCTCCTCGCAACTCAATGACGCAGAGGAAGTCCATCCTTATCTTGTCAGTGGTTTGGATCCTTTCCATACTTCTCTCTGTTCCTGATGGCATCTTCACAAACATCAAGCAAATCCACAACAAAACTGTCRTGTGCACTCATGATTATGGTCAGAAACACTTATTTTGGAAAGTTGTTTYTCAGGCCATTCAAAACATCCTGGGCTTCCTTGTTCCGTTCCTTTTCATGGTGTTCTGCTATTCCCGCATAGTGTGTGTCCTCACCACTTCTGCCATTCCCAGATCAARGAGAGCACTCTGCTTAGTCTTTACTCTGGTGGGTGTTTTCTTTCTTCTGTGGTCCCCTTACAACATTGTCCTCATCCTTCACTCCCTRCAAGATGTCGGTGTGATCAGCAACTGCGAAAGGAGTAGGCAACTGGACTATGCCATGCAGATCACGGAAAGTTTGTCCTTGGTCCATTGCTGTCTCAACCCCTTGCTCTATGCTTTTGTGAAGAAACGATTTCGGTTGTACTTATGGAAGATCCCTAGGGCCATTATGAGAAGAAGTGGTTTCCTCGACATGCAGCTTTCAGAAACAAGTCAGTCTTGTAGCAGATATGCTGCTCAGATAGAAATGTTGAGTATCACAAATGCATGATAAATGTTTACATTACACTGAAAGAAATGCATGAACATGTATGTCCTCTGWGATGTATTTTACTGGTCCCGGCCATGCGATGGAGTTGGTGTGAGCCCACAGCACTGGGTAACCAGAAATCTCATCCTAGAGCCAGCATCAGGATGAGGATTGCCCACATTCAGAATGGAAAACTAAAAGTGTGGGWTTTTTTTGTTGTAACCAGAGTTATTATAAAAGGATTGTCCAGCATTTATGGTCATGGAAGAAGCCCATTTTCTGTCAGGGGTATGTCAAAGGTGAAGCATTAGTGAATGAAGGAGTA
>NW_020449902.1:0-1348 GCF_003343035.1 Apteryx rowi
ATCTTTCTGAAACCACTCTTCAAGCAGTCACAGGCTACTACTGCCCTTTCCCTGCACTTCAGCAGGATAAAGAAGGCCAAGTCCCTCAACCTCTCCTCACAGACAGGATCATTCCCGCCTAGGCACAGGACTTGAGACTTCTCTTGGAAAACTTCATGAGGTATCTGTTGTCTGAATCACCTGAGTTTCTCAAGATCCTTTGGGACTGAATCTCCTTTGTGTTAAAATGAGCCTTGAGTGGCAAAAGGTTTGATTTTCACAAGAGCGATCTAAGTCCCCAGTGACTGATGAGAGAAATGGCAGTGCTGGGGAGGTGAGGAGGAATATTTTCCGTGGATGTCTGACCTCAAGGATGGTGCTTTTCCTACATGTCCAGACCTCATTAGGAGAAACTCTGGATCAATATCAGTTGGAGAAGGTGGATATCATTCTAGGTTGTAAGATGAAAAATAAGGAAAACTTTGAAAGCAGAAATCCTTTTTTTTTTTTTTTTGATACTCATTGAAATCTTCCTCTTGTAAATACACTCCTGAAACCTCTCCAATTAGCCACAGCACAAGAATTGAAGAGCTGAAGAAAGTTATGGGGAGAGGCATGGCTCCTTAGGGGGTTTTGCATTTTAATGACCCCTCGAATGTATTTGGTGCTGAGCCCATGAACCTCAGATGCTGAGAGGAGACTGAAGAAACCTCTCAAGAAGTTTACGTCAGAAGCAAACCCCCAAGTTTCTTGGAGCTTTAATGAGTCCCACTGAGGGCCATTATCAACAAAAGTTCCCTGGTGGCTGATTAGAGTGGAAAGTTGGAGGCCCTGATTGCAGGTAGGCAGAGGTAACGTGCGGGTGGCTGTGATGCCAAGACAACCTTGATGTGTGTTATCAAGCAGAATGGCCAAGCCCCATAGCCAGCCCCTGGGTAGGGTGATGCTTTCCCTCACATGTCACACAGGGCTCTTCCTGGGGGCAGTGTCAGGGTGGGGGGGTGTGCAATGCCAAGTGCAGGACAACAATACTGCACCTCCTGGGCTCTGTGGAGGCGAGGAGGCAGCAAGGCCACAGTGCTGTAAAGGAAACACCATCTTCTCGTAATCCTCGGTGCCAGATATGCTGGCCATAGCAAATGGGACAAAGACCTCAATTCTTTTGGAGGCTTTCAGCCTTGGCATTGCCATCTGTCATCTCCACCACAGACTGTCCTATGCTGTCCCAAATCTGCACCTCTTTCCCTGCAGCCTGTACACACCCAATCTGCTTCCCCTCCTTGCTCTCACTGCAGGATCTCCCCACCTTTACTGATGTCCTGCTGTCCTTGCTGGCTGTTCCTTGAAACAAAAGGCAAGGGGCTGATCA
>NW_020449903.1:0-1297 GCF_003343035.1 Apteryx rowi
AGTGCCCCACCGATGAGAGGTGCCATCCCTCAGTACCCAGAGAAGAGGAGCAGAGGAGGTTTGGGGATGGTAACCAGGGTCAGGCACAGTCCAGCGATCTCCAGACAAGACTGTAGGGCTCCAAGCAGCCCTGCTTTGTGCTGGAGGTTGGACTAGAGACCTCCAGAGGTCCCTTCCCACTGAAACTCCTCTGTGACTCCATGAATGGGAAGACCCCGGGCACAGAGACAGGCTCTGTCTTTCCCGCATGCTGTGATCCTGGCAGGTGAGAGGCAGAGCCCTTGTCCAGCCCCACTCTCCCTCGTCCTCCTCTGCCTCTGAGCTAGCGTCCTGCTGCCTGGCTGGGGCTGGATCGCCGATGTGGGGAGAGGTGGGGATGGCCGGGGGCCAGGGAGCTGCTGCCTGCAGAGCTGGTCCCCACGGTGCCAGGAGAGGGGCCAGGGAGTGGGTGCAAGCGGGCAGCAGGCCAGGCAGGGGCAGGAGTGGGAAGGGATGTGGCAGAGGCCTCATGGAGGGGGCGCAGCAGGTGCTTCTGCAGCACAGCGGCTGTCACCTTTGCCTCCCTTGCAAAAGGTTCTGCAGGGCTGCCAGGCAGGAACAGGCTGTTCCCCCATCCCTGTGCTGCCCTCCCGGCAGGATGGGACACGCGAGGAGGGACTTGGCCTGCCCCGTGCTCAGGGACAGCTCCCCAGGGCTGGTACAGCTTGGCCTGAGGCAGCTCTAGCTCCTTGGCCTCTGCTCCAGCATGGCTGGCACAGGGATGAGAGTTCCTCAGGCAGAGCAGAGCGAGCCTGGCTGGGGCAGCATCAGGGGTGAGATGCAAAGGTCTCTGGCTCAGTCCCGGGCTTTGGAAAACTGCCTCATGCATCCAGAGAGGTTCCATCTGCCTCTTCCACCCTGCCCTCTGCTTCCCTCCCTCTGGACAAAGTGGAGCTCAGCATTGCCTGGGGACTCTCCTCCCCATGGGGAGCAGAGGGAGGGCCTTCACCAGCCCCACACTGCCTTTTCCACCACCAGCCTTTGTACTTGCACTTGTACCCACTTGCCTTCACCACTGGAAGCCCATGAAAACCCCAGTCCTCCTGTCCTCGAGCTGGCATCCAGCCGGAACCTGGAGCCTGGCTGCCCACAAAGGCACCACCTGTCCAGTGCACCGCCAGGGTGACTTGGGAGAGGGCAGCTCCCCTCTGCCTCATTGGGGCTGGGGAAAGGCCAGGGCTGGGCTCAGCTTTTCCCTGGGGATCTCCCTGAGGAGCTGCCCCAGGTGATCTTGAACTTCTGCCCTGGCAGCAGCACC
>NW_020449904.1:0-1266 GCF_003343035.1 Apteryx rowi
TCCTGGAGCTCCTTGTTCCTCATGCTGTAGATGAGGGGGTTCACTGCTGGAGGCACCACCAAGTACAGAACAGCCACCACCAGATCCAGACCTGGCAAGGAGACGGAGGGGGGCTTCAGGTAGGCAAATATTACAGTGCTAACACACAGGGAGACGACAGCCAGGTACGGGAAGCACACAGAAAATGCTTTGTGTCGTCCCTGCTCAGAGGGGATCCTCAGCACAGCACTGAAGATCTGCACGTAGGACAGCACAATGAAAACAAAACACCCAAAGATTAAACAGGCAGTAACCACACTAAGCCCAGCTTCCCTGAGATAGGAGTMTGAGCAGGAGAGCTTGAGGATCTGGGGAATTTCACAGAAGAACTGGTCCACTGTGTTACCTTGGCAGAGTGGCATTGAAAATGTGTTAGCAGTGTGCAGGAAAGCATTGAGAAAACCACTGGCCCAAGCAGCTGCTGCCATTTTGACACAAGCTCTGCTGCTCATGAGTGTGCCATAGTGCAGGGGTCTGCAGATGGCAACGTAGCGGTCATAGGCCATGACTGTGAGAAGAGCATATTCTGCTGAAAATGAGAAGAGAAACAGAAAGATCTGGGAAGTGCATCCTGAGTAGGAAATGGCTCTGATGTTCCAGAGGGAATTGGCCATGGATTTGGAGACAGTAGTGGAGATGCTGCCAAGGTCAAGGAGGGAGAGGTTGAGGAGGAAGAAGTACACAGGGGTGTGGAGGTGGTGGTCGCAGGCTATGGCTGTGATGATGAGGCCGTTGCCGAGGAGGGCAGCCAGGTAGATGCCCAGGAAGAGTGAGAAGTGCAAGAGCTGCAGCTCCTGTGTGTCGGCGAACGCCAGGAGGAGGAACTCATCGAGGGAGCTGCTGTTGGACATTTGCTCCCTCTCGGCTTTGGGGGAAAAGACAGTGACAAGCTACAGCAGTCTTCTCTGAGCCAAACCCATTGCATTTGTAATAGAAATCCACACATTTTCTCTGTACTTTACATTCATTCGGTGCTCTGTCTGGAGCTCTGGGTCATGCTGACTGAACGTGACATGCAGTGCAGGCGCCTCTGCCCATGGTCTCCAGAGGAGCCAGTTTTGCTCTGTCAGAGGGTGTAAATGGAGGTGTCAATCAGCCCCACATATTTGGTGGGATACCAGAAAATGGTCGCTGTTAGAGAATATCAGACTGAAGCTGTCTAGAATTAATCACTTAGCATAACTTGCTTAGCATTAGTAGCTAAATTTGCTGAAGCCTTAGGCCTCA
>NW_020449905.1:0-1337 GCF_003343035.1 Apteryx rowi
GAGAAGATTCAAAAGGAAATTCACTGAAATTTCAGAAAATGAGAATCAACATCTGACAGAAATAACCTGCTTTGACAAACTGAAAACACCTTTTATAAATTCTGACAATCCACTTCCATAAAAACTTATCACCTCTTTGTATGATTACCCCTTTGACAGATTATCAAACAGGAGCAGCATATTACTTTATTACTATCCATTTGCACAGCTTCCTTCTGTTCCCGTACATTAACCTTAATTACACGCTTAGCCGTCACCCACTTGATTTAAAAATACTTACATCCTAAATGACAATAGTCTTTTGCAGTACAGATTGCCAGCCTATATGCTAAAGTCTATTCTTTTTCTTTACAGTAAAGTCAGATTATGTCCTCTTTCCTTAACCTCAAAGGCCTCAGCAGAAGTAGGTACATGACAGRTCCCTCCATGACCAGCTGTGCCACAGCAAACATTTTACGTAAAAGGGACAGAAGTGGAACCTCCCTCTTCATTTGACACAGAGACAGTTTGGGATTGTAGATTCACTTTCAGATAAGGTGAAATCATTAAATTTGTCACAAAATAACTTTTTTAGTTTTATTTGGGCTTGGTTTTCTCTCCTAAACTCATCAGACGGACATACAAATGGTGTGAAAGTATTATAGCTAACACTGATATTCAGTTCTGGATCCAGCTGCCTACGTTTTAGACACATAGACACCTCTGCAGGGTTAGAAGATACTGGCACAAAATATGCGGGAGGCACTCGCCCGTCTGAAGCAGCAGCTGGAGGCAAGACAGAGCACCCTACAGCATATAAAATGACACCAGATGCCTACATTTAGGCAACTGAATCCCACCCCTTTTGGGATATGTTAGTTAAGTGTCTGTTGACTAATATAGGAACTTGGATACCCAGTGCCCGCGTACACATGTAAACACTAAATGTAGGTGTCGTAAACTGAATCCCACCTGTAATGTCTCATAATGTCAATGATAAACAACAAGRCACTGAGATGCTTAGGTTTGTACCAGATGGCCAGGTATTAAAAAATTAGAGACAAAATTTAAAGTAATTTGGATATTTGAATAAAATGACAATAATTTACRCATAACTGAAAAAATTGTAAGGATTATTTAGGCCAAAGAAATTATAGATATAAAGAGCACAGACAACTTAGCAATACTGACATAACCAGGGAAATAGGAGCGTAGTTGGAAAACTGAAGTTAGTTTACCTATGGGGAAAAACTCAGCAAGAAGGACATATGATAAGTAATAATTCCAAAGAACTTTTAGGTGCAATAGTAGATTAAATCTCAGAAGTATATCTTCTTTGCCCCTGCATGGCTAAAGGA
>NW_020449906.1:0-1328 GCF_003343035.1 Apteryx rowi
CCTTTTTCCATAGCATTTCCATTGGCTTTCAAGGATGTGTTCCCAATTTCTGATAAAAGTAATAGTGATGATTGGAGCACTTAAACTAGTGGTTACGTAGAGCTGACAAATGATTTGTGTTGTGCGATATTCATTGCAAAATAGAAAAGTTGCATGGAGAGGCTGCGGAAAAGCAGCTGTGCTTGTTGCTCCTTAGATGAAGTCTTCTCCATAGTAGCTGCTGCAGATCAGGCAGGCGTCTTCTGCACAGTGTCCTGGGGTTGTCCTCAAAGGGTGATCTGCAGGCCAMTGAAGGTCTGTGAGGCTACTGGGCATGCTGAAGTTTAAGAGGTGAGCAGTTGTGSTATTTTAATGAGTTATTGAGGCCTGATAGAAATCTGCTGGCAAATGTTAGGAATCGATGATGGTGGCTGCAATAGGAACTGAGCAGTGCCTATAAGAGCTTGACTGTCGAAGTCCTAATGGTGGTGAGGAGCAGACTGCCTCTTACATGTGTGGCTGCCTAAAACTCCTCTTACACATGGGTGTGCACCACTTCTTTCCTCCCAGGCCATTTCAGCTGGACGCACTGGTCTCCCATCGCTGCATTTGCACAATTACTAGTGTGCTGATCTGYGTTGGTTCCCARTCTGCCACTTGGCCAGCTGATCCCTCAGGATAACTCTTCCAGCATGTTGCTGAGGCTCTTCTGGATCCTGACACTGGSAAGAACAAGAGCAGTCTGGCAGGGGCAGTGATAGGATTATGTATGAGATTTCAGCTGCTTGAGTTCTCTTCTCCCTGGGTTTGAATATCCAGTCTCACTTTCACATTCATCTGAAAAAAAAAATGCTGATGTACATACGAATAAATGGTCTGCAAGAGCCTCTAGACTAATATTGTTACATCATTTTAAAGGCTTTTTAAACCGTCAATTAATCCCAGTTTCTAAGAGCAAGGAGAGGAAGTCCAGTTAGTCTAACATAGAACAGAATACTRTGCCTTTATTAATTTATCCCTTCAAAGGAAAGGGATGTTCTTTTACTACATTGGATTCTCAGATACTGTCTTAGTTTCTCCAGTACGTCTTCTTCAAAAGCACCTGCAGAAGGTAACCAAAGCAGCTTGGTGTGGTGGTGCTTTGAAGCAGCTTGACTGGTCAGCTGGGATTCAGGGCTCCCAGCAGGCTCTCACCTTTGCAGACCTGAGCTTGTTCATCCTTGTTCACGCTGGGACATGTTAGGGTGGGGATGTTACATGGCTTCATCACAATCCAAAACTGTAGCTCCCATGCAGAAAGCCCAGTCTTTTAATGTTAGATATCTGTTCTCCATAGTGTCTGAAAAGCT
>NW_020449907.1:0-1285 GCF_003343035.1 Apteryx rowi
GCCTGTTGCTCTCTGTTGCCCATAGAGAGGGCCCAGACAACCACCTTTTAGCTTGGGAAGTCCATGCAGAGCATCCTGCTCATGGCTGTGGTTTGCTGAGGGAACGGGAAGGGGGAGAGTGAAACCAGTCCTGGTGGCTGAGGGTTATGTAGGAAACRGGCAGCRTGCWGGGCRCTGCTGGCAGCAGAGCTCAGAGAAGCCTCCCCTCTGGGAACATCCTTCTGCTCCTCTGCTAACCAGGGTGAGCAGTCAGGGGTAAGCCTTCAGTGCAGTGCTGTTCTACCCTGAATTACCAGGGATTCAGCTGAGTCCATGAGCAAGGAGGCACTGGGAGGTTCAAGCACAGGTCAGTCCTGATCCCATCCACATGACCCCCACAAAGCAGCCCCTTCACTGCAGCATTTCCTTCTGCAGGGAGACAACCAGAGCAGAGGGCCCTGGTCCTGTCACGGGGACCCAGAGAAAGACAGTTCAGATGGGACTTTAAGGGGATGTCCGCAGACACAGACAGACAGACAGACAGACACACACACACACACACACACACCTCTCTCTCTCTCTCTCTCTCTCTCTCTCTCTGTCTCTTTCTGCTGTAGGTGCATGGAGGACAACGTCACCTCCTCGAGCAGGTAACCTCCCCTCCTCCCTGGGGTTGATCTCTCCGGGGCCAGGTTGTGACCTGCAGCCCAAGGGAAGGGGCTCTGTGCTGGGGTGTGAAGCCCCGGATAGGAGGCCCTGGGGTGGGAGCAGGTGGCTTTGGGGAGGGCTGTGATTCACCCAGCAGGGTGGGAACTGCCGGGTGACCCAACCCTGTGCCCCCACCCCCTGCTGCCATGTGTGTGGGGGTCAGGACTGGGGTGTCTCTGTGCCCCCACGTCCCCCAGGCCAGGGGCTGCCTTGTCCATGTCCCTGCCCTTGCAGATCCCACCCAGGGCCRTGCAAGGGACAGCAGGAGAGTCTCAGTGCCTGTCGTCATCTGCATCATCCTGGGGGCCCTGCTCTGCCTGCTGCTGGCCCTCCTGGTGGGGCAAGTGCGAAGTGCCAGGGCTCAGCGCAGAGGTGGGTCCTTCTCCATCAGTCCCAGGGTGGGCGATGCCTCTTGGCAGCCCTGCGGGTGCTGTGGGGTGTCTGTGAGGGGCAAAGACAGAGCTGGGGTGGGGGTGCTGCCTCCTGCCCTATTCCCTGCCCCTCCACTGTTGGGCTGTGAGACAGCAGCAACCAGGGGAGAAGAGAGTCCAGATGCAGGAGATGGTGATGGGTGAGGAGAGAAATGGCAGCGAGGGGC
>NW_020449908.1:0-37906 GCF_003343035.1 Apteryx rowi
AAACATTTCATCTCCCATTATCTTACCCTAGTGAACACACATAATAAGAGTAAGCTATCCCACAAACAGCATACTCTCACAGATTTAGATTTTTTTTTATTTTTATTTTTTTAATATGACAGGATGAAGACAGTGCTTTTTTATAGCCAGTTCACATGTAATAGCTACACCACTTAAGCAGTTTAGCTGTCTGTTTTTAAGAACATTCTTGACTGGCCTGAAAAGCATTCTAAGGCTCAATCACATGAGACAGTTTGGCTGACCATCAGGCTGACATACCAGTAGCAAAGCTCTAAAGTCACTTTAAAAAAAAAAAGTAGGAACAGTAGTCTTAATTATTGGAAAAAAACAGTGAGAATTTTTAGATATTTAAAAGGTAGTTCAGACAACAGTAATAAACATACCAGCTCCAGCTAATCCTTACAATGCTGTCATTCAGATAGTCCTCATAGCTCACAGGGCTAAAAAACATCTAAAAAAAGACTATGGCTGGCTCTTTATTGCAGCTAGAAAGGGAACAGAACAGTCCAATGCACAGTACCAGTGTCTGTAAAAAGAGATTTAAACTCGATCTTTCTGTTTGTTTTCAAGAGACACAAACAGAAAGTTACATTCTGTGACTGCTAGAATTTCCAATCTGTAAAATCTTWACTATGTTCGGTAAACTAACACTGGATTTCACCCAATAGAGCTTACAAAGCTTTCCAAGTTTTTCTGCAAAATTTCCAGGCTCTTTTGGAGAGAGTGGGAAAGAAAGAGAAATAAGCAACTCCAACCTGCTTACAAAAGCTGAAGATCTTCATAACATGAAACTGAGAATTCCATTTCAACAAACCTGTCATGAAATTCCTAGCTAAAACTACTCAGAGACACCATTTCTGAAATGTGGAGGACCTGGACCTAAATCCTCCCTGCTCTGCCCAATTTCAACAGGCACTAAAACACTCTTTCTATATCCTGAGCACTTAAGTGCTAGACAAACCATCAGCTGTTAGGAAGCAGGATCTTCCTCCTGATTTTAACCTCACCACAGAAGGTTCCCAGTGTAGAACATTAAAAAACTTGAAAATATTAAAGATATTTGCACACCAGTTTCCTGAATTATTCTTAAGGTAATCTGTTTTAACATGAACAAGGCACGAAGAGCTCAAAAATACTCTCTTCAACTCTACAGACATCCTAACAGCGCATTGCATCTTGCTTTATGTCTAACCAGATCTGGCTTTACATCATTGCTGTAAATGACAGCAGCGGATATGGATGAATAAAAGCACAAGCAGTCAGAGAACAAAAATCATATCCTAGAAATACCTGATTTTTTTTCATTCATGAAGTAACACTAAATGCAACATTAATAACTGAGCTAGACATTTAACTAATGCATAAATATGGTAATCAGATTATCAAAGCTCTGTTGCAAGAAGTTATAGTCCTGACTCTCCAAACAGAGCACATGGGCAAGAAAGACAAGTGAGGTTTGGACCTCTTCACTGAATAGGTTTAAAAACTGTGTAGCTAACTATGGCACTGTAATGTAAGAACAAAAGCTTTAATTAGTTAAAATCATTAGAACAAAAGCTTTACTATAAAAAACAAGGCTACTAAAAAAAGAGTGCCTCCTTTCACATGGTACTAGCTGGCATTATTTCAGTTCATTCCTAAGAAGATMCTTTGTCTTTTCTTAAAATGGAAGGCATTGTACTGCAGAACATCCAAACAGCTACACAGTATTTTTACTCTGTTGTAAAAACTATCCTCAATTGTGAAGATGGGGGAAAAAGTTTAACAAAGTGAAAAAAGAAAGAAAGAAAGAAAAAGTTTTGCATGCCATACATGGGACAATGTACTAATACTCTGTACAAGCTACAAAATCAAAAGTCTAACATATTGTCCAATTTTGGGAGCTGATTTTCAACACAGGAAACTGCTAAAGCAAACACTTAAATGCAGCTATTCAGCTGGCAAAAATAAGGCTTTACTAAAAAAAAAAACCACCCCACACATTTACTAAAGAATCACTAAGTGCTATGGCCAATTTGCAGTTATAACCATTTTTATAGCATCAAATATAACACTTCAAAGCTACGTAGCCACATTCTTTGTTAGCTTGGAAAAGTTGAATCACAAGAAGAATATTAAACTAGCAAAAGAAAAAAAAAGAGGGGGAAGAAAGGCACTAACTTTTTCTCCATTGAAAATAAAGTGAAAATGCCATAATAGATTTTGAAAAAACAACAGTTACATTTTAGGATCATCATGAAGAAATGGAAGAGGAATTTAATTTTTTATTTCTAGTCCAGAAATACACTTTGTTGCTTACTGATAGTCTCCTCAAACCARCTAATCACGACGATTAAGTTGTTGGCAGTATTACTCTCTACACACTTTCATATACAAGAATTACACATACGAGCTCAAGAAACTCGGACTCGGGGCTCTACCTAAACTAACATTAGTTCAGCCAAGTATCAGTAAGAGTAACAAACACAATAAGCACTTATGCAAAGCCTTATACTTGCTGCTTGACAGAAACCCTGACTGGTAACAGAGGTCTCAAGCAAAGTACTTGATTGATATGCAGACACTTGATGTCCAGAGTAAAGCATTAGACTCATGTTACAACTACAGGAAATTAAAAATACACTGCCACAATACCAGAGTTACAGGTCTGAACTGTTTTATCCAGTCATTCCAGAATCAAATTCACAACATCTGGTTGGCTGAAGCACCTCTTTAGGAAAGACATCTGCTATTTACTTATGGGACACGGGGCTTTCCAATGATCTTCAGCATCTTTCAAAAAGTGCTTTTAATTACAAGCAGCTTTTAGTTCAGCAAGTACAACCTGATACTGAGGAAAACAATTAGACTCCGAGTCTTTTCAAGAGAGTTGGCAAACTCATTTAACTAGAAATCTCATCTGAAGACTTCTAGCTCCTGGCAGAGAGAAACTAGCACCAGGTGTCCTGACTGGCAGAAACACAGAAAACAAAATCAATATGAAGTCCTTAAAACTCTGCCAGATCCTGGGGTGCCATCTGCCACTTTATCAACTGCCATTTCTCCCCCCTCCCCCCACACCATACAAGTAGACATCAACACATTTAGATAATTGCAACTTTTCAAGCGCAGTCTGCGGTAACATACAGAAACTGCTGCCACTAAAAATCAAAGGGAATCTACCATGAACCATCCAGAAAAAACTTATTCTACATGATTCTTCCATTTTTCAAACCACAACACAAGTTCCAATGATCATTTCAGTGTGGCTGCCATATGTTTTTGTTACTGTTAAAACTTCCTTATGCTTCACTGGAAACTGTCAGTGACAGCTACATGGTACAGACCACATATTCTAGGAGCTGGGTAGACAGAAGACAGTAAGCAGAAAAAAATCCACACCCCCACAAAACTTATTCTCTATACCCATGGAAATGGGAATCAGTGATGGTTTATGGCATTACTTGTTGCAAAATTATTCTTTCAAGAAATCAATATATTATGTATATAACTATTTTAAGTTGAACCACAGGCATATGTAAGAATACATCCAAAAAACTCACCAGAACCAAAAGAAGATAGGCTTTGGGGTCCATTTCTCCCAGGAGTACCTATGATTTTCAGAAAAGAAAGTGAAAAGAAGTAACACTTCAAGCAATTTACCTCTATTAATATTCAAGCCAGTAGTGGGGGCGGTGGGGTGGGGTGTTTCTTTTGAGCATCTTTCCATATAACTTCCTCATAAGCTACATAATCTAAGTTTTGTTCATGTGACAGCTGACAGTATGTTTGACAGCAATACTTGACAACATGAGGTTAAACTATTTGGAAAATGGACAGTGAATTTCTATTAAGCCAAACAATTTCTTGCACTACTATATCATTATCACAAAAGTCAGGTAGCACTGTTTTATTTTACCCAGTTCATATAGGACCACAGACACTAGGAAACAGAACTATCTATAGTGACACCATTGTTACTTTTTTTCCAGCTATACACTCCAGTTACTTAAATCTCCTTTTTACAGATAAAAATAATAGCATTCTCAAATGTGCTGCCAATCAAGTTAAATATAAATGAAAACATCGAGAAGGTTCATTTATCCTTACTGTATTGTTTCAGAGCCATATGAACACTGACATTAAAACCTTATTATTTACAAGGATATGAATTAAATGAAAGCAGTCTTTAGGATTGCYGGGTATAAGTGAAAAAGTTATGTGCAGAAGTTTATAAAAGGTCTGTTTACAACACCTTCTGGATTTGGCTTTTCTTCAAATAGTCTGTGACCTTACAGCAGGTATTTCAATATGAAACACTCTGCATTGCAGAATTACTGCACTTGTTCCCCTTACCTCAGTCATACAAATGGAATTTTGCTCCCAAGGAGAAAATCTGGTGTTTTAGAGCTTGCCTGAGGATTCAGATCTGTTATTTTGATTCACTCTGGTAAAAGTCACTAATTCTAAGTGACAATTAAAAACAAAACAAGCATCTGAGGCAGAAATGGGAAGTCAAGCCCATATTATCCCAAACAGCCAAAGTTGAGCAGCAAATTTGCACAAGAATCTTGCTTAAACACAAACTTCAGAAAGCAAGTCTGGGTTGCATCTTGTAAGCATACAATCTTAAAAGCAGGTAACAGAACATCATTTAGGGGACATTATCCAGTGTTTAGAGTCATGATAGGATGTACGTTTCAATGAGGTAGCGGACATTTTTACCCCTGAATAAAACAAATGTGTAACAAATGCTTCTGCAGAGTCAGTCTCCAATACCATGAACCACAAGTGAAATGAAAAGACTGACCATCTCCGTTACTTCAAAGTCACAAAGCATAGCTACTCTTTCTCAAGACAGAGGGGAGGGACTGAAGAACATAAGTAAAAAATTGACTTTACCCAACAGTTGATTGCTTCTAGCCTCACTGACTTTCCTTGCTGAGTGCAATGGCCCAGATGATTTTGGTAAGCACTGGTTCAGTGAAGCAGACCTGGTCTTGGCTCCTAGAAATACAGGAGCTTAGATCAGCTTTATAAGTACAGTTATGTCAACAATTAAAGACATGTCTAACTTTACACTTTACAGAAAGCAAAAGATGCACAAGTATCCTTAAATTAAAAAAAAAAAAGTCTTCTAAAAAATTGAAGCTATGTTTAAACTTAAGTTTGCTTTACCAGAACTTACATTGGAAGAAATAAAACATAACTTGAGAAAAAGCTTATAAGCAGAAGGAAGCRTTAGTAAAAACTTCATTTTAGCAGCAAATACAGCTTAGCTACGAATTGTTGGTTGAACGGGACCTCTGCATGCCAGCTACCCAGCCTCCCACTCAGCACAGGGCCACCATCAACATGCGATCATGACTTTGTCTAGCCAAGTCTTAGAAGCTCCAATCTTTGAGGTTTCCACAGCCCTACTAAGCAATCTGCTCCTGTGCTACACAACCATCCTAATAATTCCCCACACCACCACCACATCTAGTCTCCCACTCCACAATTTGTGATCATTTCCCATTGCAACGTCCTCTGGCACTAATGGAAGTGGGAACCAGAGTAGTGTTTAATACAAAGCCAGCAAATATATTTAAACTAAGTTTCTTTTAGCACCAGATTGTGAAGCACAATTGTCTTATCTCCATGAAAGATTAAAGCAGACTCTACTTCCACTTCAGCCAATAAGAGGAACATCAAGAGGAAGCAGCATGAAGAGCTAAGCTGTTTCTTGGATTCTTCCCTTTGGAAAATGGGGCAGTGACATTCGTCTAGGAGAGACTTCATCTAATAATATCCATTCAAAAAAATACCCCATCCCCAAAGTCCTTTCCCTCCTGAAAGGGGTGAAGACAATGCAGAGTCTGCATGAGAAAGGACACACATACACTGAGGATAAATTCAAGGTACATCTAACCCTGCAGACCACCATCAGCTAGAGAGTCATTCTGTGCAACAGCAACAGCATAAAATCCAAGCAATGATGCCTGCCATTTAGCAGAACACATCAGGCTGAGCTCGGTTACAGGCAAACCATAGTCACATTGTTCTTGGATCAGTCCATATCACAGTGCAGAGAAATAGTTACTAAACTCAAAGCACCACTGATGTGATTTTTACTTCCTCATACTATTTTCCTGGACTGGTGTTTAATAACCACTGGTTCACAAAGTAACCAAGTGCAAAAGGTAAGGTACCGTAACAAGACTAACTTCAGTTCCACTCTAGCTACAAACAGACCCAGATACCTTTTGGAGTTGTTTTCAAGGAGTGTATTCTTGGTCTTGGTACTGCTTTTAAAGGGAGAGATCCAGAAGTACCATTCTGACAAGCTGTTTTTGAAGACCATTCTCCATTCTTGATGATTGTGGCACTCGTAGCTACAACACAGAAGGATAGTCAAAGAATTTGCTCTAAGCAGTATCTAGTTCTGGGAAAATTAAATCCTAAAACAAGTGTGTTTTACTTGAGGCTAAAGTTAGAAGAAACAAAAGTTGGAATAAATATTATTAACACCTGTGGTATCTTCTATATAAACAGACTGATGAACCATAACACATTAGTTTGAATGTTGCAAACACCTCAAAACTACACAAAGCTTTGAATTTTGCACAAGAGGGGAATGTATGTAAAAGTATATTGATTAAGATACATAACTAGAAATCTGAACTTGCTGTTCAAAGCAAATGCAGAATATATTTCAGTTTGAATAAGTCAAGGAAGAGAGTATCATCAAGATATAAAGTCATTCCGACCACAGAATTGACTGTTAAGCCACCAATGCACCACAGAGAAAACTCTGCACTCCTTCCACTCTCCTTATGGGGCACCTCAGTGACCTCTCCAATGAAGGCAGAGCTCAGAAGAGGACCACCTTACCTCCACTCCTCTCGCCAGAGAGAAGCTGATGGGACACAACAAAAGAAATCCCCCCTCCCTCAACCCCCCCCCCCCAGAAGAGGCAGATAGGACAATAAGCAATTGCTACCTCATGTCAACATCAAATTTCCAACTAATAGGGTAGCTGCAATGGAAGACATTTCATTCCATTTCAAAGAAACTTCAAGGAGGTTTGGTTTAGTATCACAATGCAAATTTATATTTGGAAAAAAATTGAAGATTTAGAAAAACTAAGAAGTTTGGGGAAAGTCAATGCATTGGTTTAGTTTTCCAGCAGGGGGAACACAGGTGCACATACAGACACTCACACATGCATGCAGACCTCTGAAATAAGTATGGGTGAGTACACTTTGGTTCAAATACCAAAAAGATACATATATTGACACACTAAGAGTTAAGAAATTTACATTGCATTTACCAGAGATAAGCAAGAACTAGTTGCACTGAAAGAGTTTGCACTGTTGCTTTTTAACTAGTAGTTTACAGGAGGAAAAAAAAAGCTGTTCATACATCAGATTTAAAGAAAAAAAAAGTAACCTTAACTACGTATCAAATATTGTATGCTGAAAGACTCAATACACATAGCTCTAAGATTTTAGTGTCTATTTAATTTTACAGGCGTAAAGCCATATAAAGTTAACAGCTTCACAGTGATGCTTCTTGACCATATATCAATACATCATCTGCAACAGCAGGAGGGCCACATTTGCTTTATTTGACACTTTAAGGCAAAAAAGCTAAATATTTGCAAAAAAAAAATCTATATATGAGGAACAATTTGTATAGTACATCAGCAATGCAGTTTTTCTGGTGGAGTTTGACACTGACAATACCAGATAATTCAAACTAATTTGTTCCAGCAAAGCATCAGTCCTTATGCATTTTGTAACTTTTTCCATAGATTACTAAATTAAGGATATTTGCTCAGAGATCACTGTGGGCATCCAACTGTTGCCTACAAAGTGCTGCACTATCGTCTTATAAATCAGCAGCATGCCAAGGAAGTAACACTTTGACTAAGCACACTTCTGGCACAGCACTAGTTAGGCACTGCTCTGTTAGCTCTGGAGTCACAACATGCAGAAAAGAAAGGCAGACTTGCAAAGCTTAGTCATTATATGATCCAAAGATGTTTTCTTCTACAATTCAGAGTAGCTATTGCAATCTTCTGATGAAAGACTGACAGGTATGAAATTATCTCACTCCAGCCAGAATCTAAAAGGTTAAAAACCTCCACTCACCACAAGATTTTTTCCTGAAGTATTAAAACTGTACAAAACACAGCTCAAGGTCAATTGCTATGATCAGCTTCTGAAACACTGAAACACTATTCCACTCTGTATGCAATTATTCTAATGCAATTCCTGTTTGGATTCTTACTCTTAACCTCAAAGTTTAAACATTTCAGTATGTTCAATCACAGTATTTTCAGTTTACTGCTGAAATTTTCCTCACAGTTTCTCTACTGTTAAAAATTCATTTTTTTCCCCCCAATGCTCCAACTTAAAGCCTGTATGCAAAATATGCTTTTATTACTTAACATCAGCACCCCTAACTTCACGATTTCCAAATCTCTCATATTAGTAAGAGTTTCTTTAGAGGAAAGAATCATAGAACTCAAATGCTCATTAGACACACACACACAAAAAAAAAATTAATGCTGTCACAGGAAATTACCAATCCTTAAGCACATCTCAAAACAAAGGACTGAGCTGGCACAGCAAGAGGAACATTGTCTTTTATATACCAACAAAAGGCAAACTCCTTAAACAAAACAAGCTAAGCTTGGCCAATTTAATGCTGTCCACAGGACAACAACAGTTTTGGTCATGAATTTCCATGATGTTCACAGTATAAGCCACCCATTTTGAGCTCCGTGTCCCCCACTAATTTAACAGAAGCATTTCAGCATTATTTGCAAATACAGATTTGCCTTTTATTTTCCTAACATTGCCTAGTAGACTAAATGAGACAATAAACAGGAACAGCACTATACATGAAAAYATTAGACCAAAAAGGTAAGTTTATTAATTCTTTCCAGTTTGATTCAAAGCCATAAAAACTTCATTATACTAACATGAATCATATGTAACCCAAATTCACGATGCTCACAAAAACTTATGACTAGATTTAAATAATTTTCATTAAGTTTAGCAATTTATCCAAAGAAAATCACCTCAGGGAAAAACAACAAGCCAAAACATCTGACATATTTAGCAATCTCAACAAAACAAAATACATGCTTTAAAAACAAAAAAAACCCAACCTACTTCTTTTCCCAGTAAAGGTGGCTAACAAAGGAATAATACAAAAGCTGTAAGATCCTACTATCAGCACTGTCAGTAAGGTAATACCATAGTGGCTTCCTGATTCAGTTGGTGGTATTAGTGTAGAATTGATGAAAATATCAGGAGAAAAATTAGTTTCTGTGCAGCTGCGGAGTCCTCCTGATATAGTCATTTAAAAAGGATCAGAGCAAGCCCAAAGCCAGAGAGACTGCAGCCATGTTCAGCCTCTCATATTCCTCATGCTTGCTCTCAGTGAATCAGAGTGGAAAAAAATGGTAAGCTTCAAGGCAGTGGACAAAACAGATTAAACCAGCTAGCAAATCACACTAAATAAGGAGCCATCAGTTGGGATGCTTCATCTGAGTAGAGCACATGTCATTGTTATGAAGCGATGACCCTTTCCTTTGTTACGGCGGGGGGGGGGGGGGGGGGGGAATGAAGCACGGACAAAGCTGCTTAGGAATTCCTCACACAGTTCTAAACCTGAACAGCAAGAGGCAACATGGCTGTCAGGGAAGCAGAATCAATCTGCTTCCAGAGAAACATGTACTACATATTTTATTACATATCCTCTTATTCCTTTAAGGAATATGGTAGGTTTTCATTTTTAATGAGGACACTACAGGAAGGAAAACAAAGAAATGAGAGAATGCATTATATACTTATGCATGCATATGCATACATAAACTATATATGTATGTTAACACACAGTCCTCTTTCAGTCCAAGACAGATTTCAAAGACATCTGGCATAAAGAAAATGCCTTTATCCAGTCTCCAGGATAAAACGGATGATGTGATAGTAACAGAATATTTGAATGTACTCATTTGAATACGTATAGCTGGGAAGACTGACATGTCTGACTAAGAGTCAGTTGTGTTATTTCCTTCACACTTTTTCCCTTACAACTCCCACAACTGCTGGTACAGGCCCTTGGTAGAACTTTGTATTAAAGCTAGTTGCATTATTTTTGTCATCCCAGTCTTAATCAATTAAGACTGATTTGGTTCAGGTCATACACCAGTGCTTACAGTTACATTAGAGAGGATAAAAACCTAGCCATTCAAAGTTGCACTTTCTACAAATAGTTTCAGATATCTGTTTTTTAATCTCAGCTATGCATTTTGTCTTAGAACTCTAAAAACAAGATACAACCTAGGTCAACAAAAGCATTTAGTATAAAAGACCTGTAATGTGCTGCTCCAAATACTATGACAAGTAATCCATTCACAGCATTCACGCTTATTTCTTATTACACCTCCTCCAAATGCTGCAAGGAAGCTTCTGATCAAGAACACCTGCTGGTTTTGTGATGGTTCATGATGGAAGAGGAGCTGCACAAAAGCTTTTATTCAACAAATCAAAAACCAAGTCTCTGAGCTCCTTTGGATTGAGTATCTTAAGAAGGAAAGTTGCAAGTTAAGCAAAAAGAGTAAGATCCAGAACTAGCAGGAGAAGTAAGATGAGAACTAACAGGTCTGTCAGACAATAACTCCCTACAAAGGGATTGTGCAACAAGGAGTTGATGCTGGATATCAACTAAAACCCAAAACACTGACCAATACTTACAATTACTGCTGAGAAGACTTCGCTCACTCTGAGTGCTACTGACTGACGAGACACTACGGGTTCTCTCCAGCACTGACCTTTTGACAGGCACTTTGGATTTAGATAGCGGTTTACCAGAGCTAGTGCAAGAGACTGCAGAATTTTTCATGGAGGCAGGCTTCTCTCTGGGAGAGGTTCTTACACCTGTCAATTGGGGTGGAGGGTGGGGAGGGAAAAGGAGAAGGGCAGGGAAAAAAGGGGGAGGGATGAAAAAGGACTTAAAAAAACTTAAGCAATTGCTTCTTCTACATACATGCCTACAGTTAGACTTGCACATATAAAAACATACATATAAAGGCTTAACCTACCTCATATTTGCATGGTAAATATAAGCAATACTTTCAAGGTTTTCAGCTCCTACTATCTGATTTTCCTTGATAAAAACACTAAATACAGCAAAACAGTCCTGAGGGTTTAAAGCATCCAGTTTTACCTGCATACTGACCTCAGGACCAAAGCAAGTCCTAGAAAGATTGGCCTTCAAGGCAGACATTTGCATGCACAGTCTTTCTTGCATTCTACAGCTTGTGCACATTAAGGTTACCTGTACTGGCAATCCCCTAAAAATATCACCTCTGGCTCAAAGCCAATCCAAGAAAGTTTCTTTTGTTTGTGTCTTCCCCCTATAGCACAGAGTTATTTTTCTATTCTAAAAGATAATTTCATCCTTTCAAGGACAAAAGGGGCACAAGAAAAACAAACTGTGCTGTGCTCAGATAATATACCTAAAACTGATGAGTTCTGCAGCACTAGTTAGGCAGCACTCCCTGGGTCTGCATTCTTAATGGCCACACTGGTGCTGACGCATTTTTGCATTAATTGCTGGTTTTGGTTGAGCTTGTTGCATACAAGCGCCCAAAAGCTAAGTTAAACATAGCTAGAGAAGCATATCTATATAGGAGACAGAAGTTTACTGTTGTACTACTAACGAAGCACTACGCTTTCAGCAAGAAAATTTCAGTTTAGTTACATCAGACTTCTAGTTTATTCCTGAGAAATATGCGCTCAGATTAATATTACAATGGCCCAAATGAAGTTATGTATACACAGACTTTTTGTGCTGGCACTAAGCTAACTTTTACCAGCTCTGACTTACATTTTAGATGCTGAGATATTTAGATAATGCTCCAAATAACTATGCAAAAGCAGCTACCATTTTTGTACAGAAACAAAAACAGAGATATGGAAGATATATTTAGGTATTTTAAATACATCTTAATACTGTTATTGCCATTTTCAAGTCTGACTGGCATAGTTTATCTTACTTAAAAAAAAAAAAAAAGAATATAAATATATGCATGCCTAAGGTGTTTTACATTTTACTTGAGACAATCAAATTTCTCTTTAAATAAGAATACCCTTCCCTTTATTCTTGCCACTATAACCACATTTCAGTTACACTTAAGCTGTGCAAGAGACAGTTGAAATACCACACATTTAGCCAGTTATTCCAGTTTGCTCCGCATTAGTTTTGCTGCAGGATCTCCACTCTAATATCAATGGTTAAGAAACCATCAATTTGCAGTAAGACCAAGAAAGCATGATGTTAAAAAGAGGATTACATGAAGATTTAGACAAAGAAAACACTAATGCCCGATGTCTGCATTTCAACAGTAGGTGGTGCGACAGGATTAGATGCTTGACTCAAGACTTCGTATCAAGTACGGAAAAACAGGAACAGTACTAGTAAAGGAAGACATGTTCATGCTATTCCTCTCAGTTTAGATCAACTCAATTATAATACATCACAATATGTACTAAACATGCAGTAGTATCCTATATAATACTGGTCACTGAATGTGCCGCACAAGCTTCAGCAAATCATTAAACATGCTTTATGTTAGACCTGTTACAAGGGGTGCTTTTACTATTTGTTTGCATTATTATGCAGAACTGATTCTGTGTTGCTGTAAAATCAAAGATTAAAATCTTACTGTAAAAATCTAAGACAAAGTTATCAGCTGTATTTTGGAATTTCTTGTACATAAGTCATTGCAATGAACATTTGAATATGACTTATTGCAATGAAACACTTGCGAACATCACCTCAAACAGAGCAGTCCAGACAACAAATCTGAAGTTATTTGTGTGTGACAAAAGTTTCTGCAACATCTGAACTTTATAGAACAAATCTGAGAGCTTTTTAAAACTTTCCACATTGCTTTCCAAAAGTTTTTTTTTTTTTTTTTTTAAAGATGGATCAACATACCAGAAAACTAATCCATACTAGTCAGACTCCTCTTCTAAATAGTCTCTCAGCAAAACTAGGTACAAAAAACCCCAACAAAATAACAACAAGAGCTACTGTACAAATACTGCAGATTACGCTTGTATGACTTAGCAAGTTAAAGTTCTGCATTTCAAAGGCGGCTAGCAAAACAAATGTAACATCAGCTGCATTTTATTGTTTAAAGGTGAGGGTAGCATGCTTGATTCCTGCTGTGCTGGGGCTCTAAGTTCACCCACTTCAAAAGTGCAGGAAAGAAATCCTGTTTTATTTGCAGTGATTTCCACTCAAGAGGGGCAGAGGCAAGCATGTGAAAATGCTTGCTTATTCTTGTACTGTATGTTCCATAAACGTATTTCCAGACGCCCTGGCTTCTTTGCAAAAATCTATATGTGGCACTGTTGTAAACCAGCTGCATACTCAAAACACATTCAGTGAATACAAGTTCTAGCATGTGCAGTTTCAGAAGCAAATCAAATAGGGTCCTGTTTACAGATGGCCTGTGGTTTTTTTCTTAATTCTTCTACTGCTGAGTGCTTTCCTATAAAGCTTCTGTTGAAAAAAATGCATTTGAGTGCATGAATAATTATTTTAACAGCCCAGTTTGAGGAAGAAACTAAGTTGTGACACAGAATCATTAAGCAGTTACTGAAGTAGTAATAGTGTTTTTTATAAAGTGTTTAAAAAAACCACCATTCCCTAAGCAAGGAACAGCACAGAAATAAATGCAAAGGTTCTGAAGACAGAGGCAGGAAGACATGATGTATGAAGAGTACTGCAAACAAGCACGAGAGTAGGATATTTAGTGAACCATTTATTACAAAAACAACAAGCAACAGTTCCTTGAAAAAAAACAGGCTTTCATCAGTTATTTCATCTAGTCACTGCAGTAGAATACTAGAAATATCACATTCCTCTGCAGTGGAGTAATGTGTTGGCAATTCTTCAGAAAAAGCTCTATGCAACAACTACGTTACATCAAGTATGTTAAAGTATCTCTTGTATTGGAATGGAAATAAGCAAGGAACAAAGTACATCTTTCAAGAAGTTCTAAAGTCAGGTTTCCTATCCTAACTCAAGCTGTCCTCCTGCGCAACTCCCACATTGGTGATTATTGTTTAGAACAGACGAAGGCTTCCTTTACATGGCACCGGAGCCTACAGTAGGACATAGATCAGATAAAACATGCTTCAAGTGAAGCAAAGCTGCAAGAACCTGAAGACTGTCTCAGTCTTGTGATGAATACACCTTCATCCTCCTGCTTTGCAAGTTCCAATTTAGTTCCTCTGAGAAACACTGATGTCCTAAACCCCCTCACAAGGGAGCTGTACCAGACAGATGCTGCCAATACTGCCTCAAGATACTTTCCAGAGGAATCAGCACAGTTTGGTTTAATAGTGACATTTACCTAACAGTGCCAGCTTCCCTGCTTCTTCTTAAACGGCAAGAGACACACTCTCAGTAGAAAAGCCTTTTAAGCCACTTAAAAATTCAAATCAAGAGAATAAATATATGCCTGTATTTTGTAAGGCACCAGTAGCAGCTAATTTGGGATGGCATTAACGCTAGCTGTATTTTAAAATTAAAGATGTATTTACCAATTTGGAGATTAATTGTCCACTGTTTCAAACCATATTCAGATATTTCACATCTAGGACTGAGCACAGAACAATTGGAAACAATTCATGGAGCTATATGACACTTTGAAACGAATGTCCAAAAGCCTTTCCCAAACAGAAACTTGGGGTAGACTAAGTACACAAGGTGTGTTTTGAAGTGTGGGGTTTTTGGGTTTTTTTTTTTTTTTGGGGGGGGGCAGGGGAGTAGGTATTTGTGTGAAACACTAACCCTAGCAAAAGTAGCTGCTTTGAACTTTCATTGCTTTATCTACTCAGTATGATAACTTTTTGATTCTTGTCTAACACTTTTCTGAATTTTTCTGCAAGTATTAAAAAAACCCCACACAACTGAGGGCTCTTATTTTAGAAGTATTAAACTTTGCAACTTTTAAAAATAGTTTGAAGCATGACAAAAAAGCCTACTCAGCCTACAGGAGGAGGTC
The DNA here is from genome assembly GCF_003343035.1 of Apteryx rowi. Lineage (NCBI taxonomy): Eukaryota > Metazoa > Chordata > Aves > Apterygiformes > Apterygidae > Apteryx > Apteryx rowi. The sequence goes on from NW_020449908.1 coordinate 15,080, forward strand.
TTTGTAAAGTGAGGGGCATTAAGTCTTCAAGAGAATACATCGCTTTTTGGTACCTATAGAAAGGAGGAAGTAAATCATGGACAGAGGTACTGGCCTTAGCTATTGTTTCCAGCTGACTAATGTTAACATAGTTGTTTATAGTTGCTATTCTGAGCACTGTAAAGCAGTAGCAATACTAAGACACTTCAAATGGCCACAAGCTTCCCAGATTACGTGATTAACCATTCAGCAGCATTTGTTATGCTATATATTATATTATATACATACTGATGTTTCTTTAAGGAGTAAAGAGTGGTTATAGGACATTACCACAATTTTACCAAATGCCCAGTAGTAATATGAAAGTCTCAAATTCTCAAATTCTCCCTTAGAAAGTTTCAAATTACTATTATAGTTACAGAAAAAAAAAAAAAAAAGTAGTTTGTGCTGTGTTGCTAGCAATACCTCAGCTGCTAAACACAAACATGGACAAAGATAGGGAATGTTAAGCTATTGCTGGGTCTTGAAATATTTACACTAGAGAGATTTAATTGTTTAAGGAACAACAACGAATCAGATAGGGAATTGTCTTGCCTTAACATGTAAACTATCTGATGTAGACTTCCACAGTACTGTTTCATTCATCTTCAATCCATTAGGAAAGTGCTCCTCTTTGGCACAGATATCAAGGAAACAGCAGCAAGCTTGAGCCAAAAACTTAACTGAGCTGCTAGCAGTCATATGGGTTGGTATACATATGTTCCTCCTCTTGCAGTTCAATATTCTCAGAGTAAAACTGGAAAACTGCTCAGTGCTACAAAGCATCTTTTTTTTTTTCAAAAACAAACAAAAAAATAATACACCAAACCTTATCTCAACCACTCCCACTTTCAGGAGAGCAATTTGGACATTTTCAATTGGGGTCTGCTCAGAGCATTCTCAAACCCTTGGAGCTCCTAAACAACTGAGAAAAAGATGCTCAAGCTTGGAGCTTCTATTGAATGCTGCTTGGCCTAGTCCTGATGTCTGGCCGATTTCCTCACAGTTAAACCCCTCCATGATCAGCAAGACTCCTCCCTTCCCTGTTTTCTCTCAGGCTGAACTCTTTCCCATTTAATCTTTCTTTTCAGCACCTGCAAATGCTACCAAGTTCAGAGCTCTTCTCTCTTCCCCTGCCTGAAGCTTGAACTCATGCCTGCTCTTCTAGCATAGGTACTATTTGCCATCACATTACCTACTGTATTTACTCAGTTTTGGGTTTTGCTTTGTAGACTAAACTAGAATAGCCCCCTGAAAGATCTCATATATGCAGTTGCCCTGTGATCTGTTAGGCAGATAGTCTCTAACTGCAGTTAATCTTATGTCAGCCTCCAAAGGCAGCGGCACACTGTGGTGGCAAGGCTTGCCCATTCCAGTTTTGCCAGGAGGTTCTCATAAACTGTTTGTAAACTGACTTCAAAAAACAGTAGCTTTAACACAGCCGTTGTAAAGCTCTGTTTAGTAGTAATAGGCATACAGAGAAGCGAAAGGAGTGCAATACAAAGAAAACAGACAAGAAAACCACTGGCTACATGCAATTATGCTTTTCATTATTGTCCAGCCCTCCACACCACACACCTCTTCATATTATGCACTGAGGATTTTGTAGTAGCTTGTAGCTTTTATATCCACATTACCTATAAAATATTTTAAGCTTTCTGTTGCAGAAATTATGTAGTCCATGCCTTGCATGAAGAAGAAACTTCACTGCAGCAAAAAATAAATGCAATTTTGTTCAGGAAGACAGGAATTTGTGTTTTTTCTCCTCCTCTCCTCACATCCTGAGAGAACTCAAGATTAACCAGTGAAAAGTTATTTGAAGACACACCAGCATGTCCTTGCAAGTAAATGAGTACCAAGAAATTCCCTCACTCCTAAGGAGAATATTCTTACAGATATATATGCATTTCTGATAGCATTGATATATGGACTGTTAGTATCAGTCATTGCAAGTACGATCACAACATTTTTTCTTGCTTCAGGTATAACATATTAAAGCCAGGATGTGCCTAGCCACAAGTCACCTGTAAAGAACTTGGAAACACATGTGAAAAATTGCACTCAATTCCTTAAATAGGGCCACACATCACACCAGAAGCAAAGCTAGCCAGACGGAATACTCTTGGAAGTCAAGGAATATGTGTGTTCAACAGAATACTGGAGATAACACAGTACTTTGAATACAGATCATTAAGGTCATCCTAAAACTTTGACATTGTCCCCTCCCCCCCAAAAAAACTCAAAACATCACACATCTAAGGTTACCAAACCAGAGCTTAATCAACCTACTTTTATGTCATTCATTGATAACAGGTCACAAATTACCTCACAGCCAAAGAACATTACACTTTTATTTCTCATGATCCATTTGACTTAAGACTAACAGGAAATTTATTCCAAACAGGAGATTTTATGCTGAACCTTATGTAAGGTTTGCAGAATATTAATAGTTATCTATCCCATGGTAAGTTAGCTCCTTGCTAATGAAATGTAAAAAGAAGGAGGAGATATGGCAAGCTTTTCCCCTAGCACATATAGCCAAAGCTAACAGCAAATTGATTTTGCTGAATTCGGATTCCAAAATCTTACAGCTCCTTTCTAGGTTCAAAATGCGAAGTGACCATTCTGTACACAAATGACAGGGTACCTGCGACAGAGAGGTCTATATTTGGCACGGTGATACACATTGCTTCAGGCAGCTCCCAAGTACAGTCAGGAAGCAAGAGCTGGCTGGAGTGGAAACACTAGCTGGGAAGTCTAACCCATGCAATCAGAGACTTCCAGAGAAAGGAAGACCTGCAAGATTCCTGAGTCCTCACAACTAACACCGTTTACTGAACAAATTGATTAACCGGACAAAAGGCCCTTCAGACGCATTAAACTGTTAGATTCTCTCTCAAATCAGGTAACTTCTTCCCTGGCTGCAACTCCAAGAGAAGCTAACAAACTCARAGAAAAGGAACAGGCCGAGAAACAGCGTGATGAGCAATGATTTTGTTAGTAAAAATCATGAAGCAGGTCAATGTCCTTTAAGAACCTACTCAAGATGAATCATGGCCCTCCCCACAGTCACCTCGCAGCAACATCCTTCCAGTAGGGAAGGCATTGACCCCCATTCTCCTTTAGTGGCAGGTTCTGGCTGGATAACATTAAGGTCAGACACCTGCAGCCTTCAGGTATCTGGCAAGGTTTGTATCATACTACAGACATACCATGCTTCATGGAAAACCATGTATTGGTTACCGCCTTCCCACACCTCCAAAGAAGGATACCAGAGTTTTAAGTTCACTTTCACACAGACTAGCTACTGTAATGAAACACTACAGATACAGGGGAAAGGAGGTCAGTTAGACTGGACTCATGGGTGGAAGGTAATTAATATCTTGGACAAGTGAGTGCATGAGGAAACTGCTTTTAGGATCCCTAAAAGAGACTGGCTGTTCTGGAAAGAAGAAAAAAGCATAAGAGGGGCTGAAACTAGATTTTAACCTTATTTGCAGACTCTGGTGCATTTCAGATTTGATCAAGAAAATGCACACCTACGGCAGATATCCTTACAGGATAACTCTCCAGACCAGCATTTTGAGAAAGTTTGACAGTTTCAGGCCAGAGAACCCAGAGGTTATGCTCGCTTTTTAAAGTATTTTGTTTCCTCTTGGCAGCAAGTCAATTCAGCTTTAAGAAGTCACATGGTAGATAGCAGGAATGATATAAGCTTAACAGTGATTTGCAGTACCAAGGTTTGGTTTAGCTCCTAGGTTCAGTGTCAGCACAGAAACTCAAGATTGTGAGAATGCTTATCAAAACTAAACTGCTCTGGTTCTGCTTCACTAGTATTGTGAGAGGCTACACAAAAAAGTCCTGAATTACAAAGTTTACCTATCCATTTCCAGCTGTATGGAAACACAATGGAAATCCATTTGATTTTGATTTTTCATCTGAAAAGCCTTTTTTGTGTAATAAATTGCAACAAAACTTAGTGATGAACAGAGTCTTCATCTCTCATGGCCTGTTCTAGTTTTAACTCTTTGGAAGCATCTCTGAATTACCCATTTAACTATAAGATCAAGCCAAAAAGTCAATGGAAAGAATTTAGCAATTTTGAACTAACAAATGAATCAGTATTTCAAGACATCACTAAAGTCTTTTAAGGTATTTCTAATGCAACTCAAACATATTTGCTATAAYGTTTGGGGAAAGCTATCTGAATTATTTTCCCCCCTGCTTCAGTTAGTTGCAGAATGCTGAAGTCTTTCAGTATGGTCAACTTTTCCTAAGTTCAAGAAGAACAAAATTCAGTGTGTTGAGCTCCTCTCTCCCCAAGCTTTCATTATTCTAGTTATATGCTATGAAAATATTAGCAAGAGAGGAAAAGGGAGCGCCACTGGATTAGACTCGCACAAAACTTAAGTAAAGCACACGGCAATAACTTCACTAATGGGATCTCAGTGACTTAATCAGAGACAGTGGTGGGTAGAATCTCAGAACAAACTGTCAGAAGAACTACACTTTAGAAATAGAGGCAAAGGATATTTTGGCTATGAAGAAAGTTTAAATAGTTTGCTTTAATTTCTAGAAATTTTTAACAGCTATCAGAGAAGTAATATTTTTGGCACTTTCAGATCCCCAAATAGTTTTCATTGCACATAAGGCTAGACAAAGCCCTCATACCTAAGATAGCACCAATAACAGGAAGTTTTGTTTAATGGGGAATAATTGAAAGCAATGGTATAATTTTAAGGCAAAGTGTAGGTAAAGTATAAGCATATCAGAAATCTTATTTGTAGGAAAGGAGTAAAAACCCTTTTACTTTACAGGCTAATAGGTAGGCTGCATTCAGCACAAGGAAAAAATACAGTGGTAGGCATTTACATTTTAGACCTAAAGTAATCATGTATATTCTTATCTTATACTGTTCAAACAAATCAGATTCCTTGTGGCCCGGACTGTCACAGCCCTTCAGTCCAATTCTGTGGGTGGCAGTATGTAATTTTTGGAAGTGGCTGACAGTAATAGAATTTGGAGCAAGAAACTGGAGTGACATTCCAAGAGACCACCCCCCCCTTTGAGTCAAAGACGTGACTTTACCAAAACCATATTACCTCAACTATTAGCAGGCTATTACTTTTCCACAGTGGTTAAGTATATCCAATTAGATGGTTGTGCACATTTGCTGGGACTGAAAAACAGTTGCCCTCATTTCTGAACTGTTTTAAAGACCTGAACTAAGACTCCAAAAATTACACACACCTTCAGGTTACAACCAGGTGACTCAAACACCTCATTTTGCATGTCTTTAATTCTAGTAGATATTTTTACTAATAGAAAACATACAGAAGGCATACTTATTGTCATCCAATACTATACAAATTTTTCTATGTATTCTATTATGGAAAAATCAGCTTTAGAGAATTATGATTTTCATTCCAGAATATGTGATTGAAGGTCATGCCCTCTTAGATCAAAGGGGGAAAATAGTTACAGAAGGGAGAAAAGATTTTGAGGTATCTAGCCAGATTTGGAAGTCATCTTCTCCATTTCACAAACCACTTTGGTATGAGAAATCCAGTTGGCTTCACCTCTTAAAGACAAATTTTTAATTCAGCAAAAATTTCACATTCCAACTAAGATAAACGATGGTAGATGATAAACTGGTAAACGATGCTCAGCAATCATTTTGAAACACACACACAGAGGCCTTTTTTTTCTTTCTAGCTTGAAATGCTTGCCATATAAGCTCACAAAAACCAGAGTGCTTGACATGGTGTTTACAGGAGACAGAAGAAAACAGATCTTTGCCAACTCCTGTTTGGGACAGGACCAGGGAATTTTCTCAGAACACATGCCTCCTATTATTTTAGTGTGTCATCTATGAAGAAAGTTTGTTTGATAATTTCTTTTTCAGTTATAATTATAAAATCTCTACTGCCAAGTTCCTTGAAGATCTTATAACTAAGTTTTTATATATATTTTTTTTTATTTCTTGTTGTAGGGGAGTTTCCTGCTTCCTACCCAAAATTGGCAGTGCATGATACAACCCATTGCTTACAAGTTCTTGTTTATTCTAAAAAAGATACACACAAAAGATTTAGGACAGATGAATTGCTTTCTCTCCTGCAGCATACATACTTGAGACATGACACAGTGCTACACCATCACTTCTCTCATTCAGTGATCTGAGTATTCAGTAGACTCTCTACATTTATTTGTGTCCCTGCCAAGTGATCCAAACACACCCGCAACTGGCTTAGAATTAGCTGAATTCATGCTATTACCTGAGGAAGCAACCAGGTTGTTGGGATCTGGATGTTAAAAGAAAAGGTATTTATTGTGAATGACTTCTTCCCTCCATAAAAATCAGCTGTACTTTCAGAAGCAGAACTTAATCATCCTATTATATATAATAAGCCATGCTTACATATATTCCTAGTGACAGTGTCACAAAACTGCTCTGGATTAAGTGGGGGGGGGGGGGGGGGGGGAAGGGAACCACCAAACAACCACAACAACCACCTGTTTCAGTTCTTTTAAGACCATAATTAAGGATAGGAAAGCTCTAAATTGCTATTTTAAGAGAAGTGACAAGTCTTCCAAGAGATTGGTGGTTTACAGGTACCTTGCTCAATGAACAAGTCTTTCACATTAGCAAGGTTCAAGTCAGAACAGCATAAATGCACTTTGAGGGACTCACTCCATAAGGGACTGCAGAGACAGATTTTTAATCTCATTTCACCACCTGTATATAATTAACGTGAGTATTTTGGACTGTTTTATAATCCTAGACTGGGTGGGTGATGAAGAATGACGAACAGGTTTTGCTGGGTATAGCTGGGTGTGCACACTTTTCAAATTACAGTGTATTGTACTGTAGTCATTTATAGTCAAGCTACATTTGCCATTAGCTATATTGCCACACTGTTAAAAAAAAGCACATAAATCACAGAAGCATTTCTGAATCTCTACAGTATAATTACAAAATGTAGTTTGTAAAATCTGAACAGCAGCCTACAGACTAGTTTTGAGATTTTTCTCCTCAGTATTAATCAGCTAGAGCTGAATTAGACACAGGCTCAAACCGGAGGGTCTCATTTGGTTATGTTCTCCCCTTTCTAGAAAACACAAAGCTACTGAAACTAGGTTGAACAAATCATGTTATGCCCTGAAACAAGGGCTCATTCTCCTTGGAATAGCATAGAGCTGCTTGCCATACACACTCTGTGTCCAAGGTCTATTTTTTTCCTCTTTTTACTTTCACATTCTTCGAGTAATTTTAGTAATACTTCCACAAAGTTCTGTTATATAACCAAACTATACATGATATTTCAATATTATTCCTTCTAATAGTACCACACCCTCCTAAACACATTCCTTACCAGACAAGATTTGATGATGACTGGGTAGAACCTGTCTCCCCCCCCCCTCCCTTATTAACGATTTGCAATTTAGATAGAATCACATTTAGCACTAAAAATATAGCTCTATGCCAGTCTAAGTGTTCTCTTAGAAAGTGATACCTTAATTTTAAGAATTAGATTAGGTGGTAGTAGCCCAGAGACAAGTTCTCTTACCAGAGCTTGATGATAGAACAGTTCCTTTGTGAGAAGGTGCTTTAATTGTGCAGATATTTTCATTTCCTCTCTTCAAGGGAAACACAGATGACACCATTTTAACCTTGGGAGCTGAGGCACTTCGTATTGTGATTGGGCCTTTCTTCGGTGTATTCTTCCCTTTAGCTGCCCCAGCTTTTGCAGAAGACATCTATTAAAAAACAAAACAACACACCACACCACTTTTTGGCATCTGTAATGAAATATTGACCACACAGATAAGGGACATGTTCAGCTGTTTGCTGTCACATGGTCCAAAGGAAGCAGTCAGCAATATTATCTGTAACTGAGAGCTTCAAAAATAATCTCTTAAATGGCCTTAAGCAACATAAAAGTTTTATCAGTGATTAGCTTAATGACAAACATGCTAAAGAGGTTACATGTGTTATCATTTTAGGTCAGGGTTCCCACCCTGCCCCCCCCCCAAAGCTTTAATTAAACCATCTGATTACATGAATGCACCTAATCAAGAAGAATTCTTCACCAAGCAACTACAAAGTCAGCATACTGAATAGTTAATTATCCTATACTATCTGAAATATCACAGCTACTGTAATAAGCTTCCTGGTCTAGGTCTTAAATTACGACATGGAAACAGGAAAACCCTTTCACATTCACGTGCATAGACAAAATACAAATTCAGGAACAGGACCAGGACAGATTTAAAAATCACTGGTTTATATGTAGCCCTCATCTATCTTTTGTACAGAATTCTTGCTCCTGTTCAAACAGGCACTAACTCAGAATTATTTCTGCTATAAAGTTAAGCCTATAAAGGCAAGCAYACAAGCATCTACAATCTTCCTATTTTTTTTTGTGACTCGAGCAGATACGCAATGATTTGGTCATCTTACATGCACTTTCACACATTTTCAGAAATTAACTTACACTTACCAGAGGATAACATTAAATGGATTCCATCTGATTACTGTGGGGGACATTTTAGAGAATTTACTCTATGGATTTTCCAAGTACCAACAGCACAATTAATACAGCAGAGTTTTCCATCTTGGCAACCTGACAAATCAAAAGCATCTCTTTCAACCCTCACTTCCAAAAGGAAGGGGTGAGACAGCATCCAAGCTTTAAAAGACCTCAGAATTGAAAGAGGCAGTCCTTGCTTTCATGTCCATTTAGGTCTTTGAGTTATGCCTAATATTATTTATCAATTTGTTCTGCAGTACTTCAAAAATGGATAACTGCTTCTACCTCACCTGAAGTAGCTTCCTCCACCTATTAAACTTCAGAGCTTTTCTGACAAATCTAGACAAAGCCTGCCAAAACTTTTGGCAACACCAGTTTTACTGATAATACATGCTGCCTCCATTTCACTAACTTAAAATAAGATTGTTGAACTCACGAGCAAACAACAGAAGGGACTCTGCACGGCTTCAAGACTCCAACTCTGCGTCCCTGTGATACCTTCTGTGATTTCTTCCACCCAGCCCCAAAGCTATTCCATTCTTTCCCACCATTCCTTTTCTTTTAAGCCTCTTTCAGAGCATTTGAAAGCAACACGTTTCTCCTGACAGGTAGCTGACTAGCCCAAAAACACTTCCCAACCAATCAGTGGATACATACCTTCCGGCCAGGAAGTTTACATCTTCCAGCTGGCTAACTGCCCCAAAAAAGGTATATGCCTTCTGCATGAAAATTATTTCCTGGCTGGTCTAACTATTCTAACAAGCCCTATCTTTACTTCAAATAAATAAATAAAAATCCCAAATTATTCAAAGCACACATTTAAGTGAGAACGCTAAAGTCCTTGACCAACTTGCTGGTCTTGGGATTTTGTGTTATTTAAAATTGTTAATATATGTGCAACATTTCCATAAAAAAGTTTAAAATGTATAATTTACAATTTTTTCAAAACCTGTTTTAGAACTAATTATTGAAAACAGCAATTTATCTCTAAGTTCAAGTTACAGTATTGCTAGTTATCTTGATAAAAGTATTGATACGCATTCTATTTAGAAAAAAATCTTAACAAGTTATGCTATACAATTTTACTAGTTTGACCAAATTAAGACTTGCATACTTTTATTGGAAAGCTTACTGCCAGCCTTGTCTTAACAAGGCTCAACAGAAAGCTTTTTACACCATGAAATAAAATGAAAGCTGAAGACACTAAATGCCACTTGAAGTGCTTGCTGTTTAGTTAAAAGTTCAACCAGTTAGTAAAACTGTACTTCTCTCCCTTTACTGAGGGGAGACTTTACCTCAGAAATCTACAATTTCATTCCGATTGCACTAGTAATCTACAATTACATTAGTAGACACAAACTCCATCCTGCAATTTCCATTCAGCACTGTGCAATGCAGAATTCCCCTCTTCCACACATACAAACATATAATTATGTTAAAAACACTTACCAAAGGAACCGAGTGCAAGTCAAATGTTTCATTTGCTGTATCTTTTAACAATGCTGCTTCCAGAAGCATTCCCATGTTGTTGTACTGCTCTTTTTCAACTCCAGTCTGACAGATATTTTGAGCACAGGGCTGCATTAAAGAGTTTGAACTTTCCATTTTATCATTCAGCACCCCTTTTGAGTTCTCTACACATGTTAGAAGTGCAGCAGAAACCAGAGAGCATGCTGAATTGGAAAAGCTTGCTTTGCCAATGTCTTCCGGGTTCTGCTTTAATGCAGGTGTCTTTGAAGCCTTGTGGGAAGCGTTTCTGGAATGAGTTGTGGCATGTAGAACCTGGCTAGTGAACAGATCTTTGCTAAGATGTAGCTTATGGGGCTTATTCACAGGCAATTCCACTTTATTATCTTTACCTACCTCTATTTTCTTTTTCAGCACTTTTATGGAAGGGGACAATTGCCTCGGGGAAGCAACTGGTGAAGATGAGGAAACAGTAGATAGTTGGGGGGATTGTGGAGATCCTTTTAATGATGCACTCTCTCTTGACTGTAGCACAGGCCTGGACATAACCTTTGGCTTAATATTTTTGAAATTAGGTTTGGGAAAACTAACAATCTCAGATTTCCTTGCTTTGGTTATTGTTGACACAATAGGAGACCTGCCTACTGATTTTCCTGCTATTTGACCTGAACTAGCTTTAAGCAAAGGCCTTCTATCATGCTCTCCTACAAACACTTCCTTGGGGATTATTTTAGAAGACTTGTCTCCAAATTCTGCCATAGCTGAAATGGAGAAAGTTGTATTTTTTGATCGCTCTTTAGGGGTTGAAGTACATAGAGCAGAACTGCTTTCATCAGCCACAGGATTGAAGACCACAAAAGTTGTTTCACATTTCAGTTCAGGTTTAACAGTCCTCTCTGGTTTTGGTATACTGCAAAGTAGCGTCTCAGACATGAAGGACCTGTTGTTGGCATCTCCAAAAGCAGCATCTCCAGGGATACTTTGTTCTTTGGTTAAATGTTCACATGTTTTCTTTGATATTTGTTTTCCTCCCAGATCAATAGTATCTACTGGGAGGTGGTGTTCATTGCTTACAGGTCTACCCCTCTGTGTTTCAGCAGTGGAATGTCCCATTTTGTCATGCTCAGGGGTATGCTGTAAGGCTTTCTTTTGCTCATCTTCACATGTATTAATGTGCCGTGATAAGAAGTCTCTCCTGTGAGGATCTACACATCCAGCAGTTAGTTTTACGAACTGTATTTCCTTTTCCTGTGGTTCTTTTCCAATGCTGTTAGTGGTTTTTAGATAGTGTTTGACATCTGCAGAAGCAGGACAAAGCATCTCAAGCTCTGAATGGGCATTTGGGCCTTGTGAAGCCACTATCAGAGAGAAGAAATTAGGTGGTTTTTCTGGGCCAACTATATCAAATTTCTCTCTTGTACATACTTCATCAGAAGATATTAGTGTTTCCCTCAGATGCATGTCTCTATTGTGATCATTTCCCACCATTCCATCCATAATATTAGCAACATCTAATGTGCCCAGGTGGCAGTGTATCCCATCTTTCACCATGGACTGCATGTTCTGCTCTGAAGCAGGAAGAGGCAATACACAGTTAGAGTCAGTCTGACTATAAGGCACCAGTTGTTCAATACTTGGATTTTGCATTTTTGCTATAGCAAGGTTATCTTTTGAAAAGTTTGTTGCTTCATTCAGGTCATAGCTCAAAGTACATGCACAAGTCTGTTCAGTCACAGATGACTTGCATGTAGCATCTGCATCTCCCAATAAAGCTCCTGTGCAGTTATACTTACCAGGAGTTTTCTGCAGATCAAGTGCTTCAGTACACTGCTGTTTTAAAGGAATACTTTTGAAGTAACTCTTATCTTCAACATTGGTATCATAGTCATGCTCAGTCACTATATTTTGGTCAGTTGAATTACTCCGCATCTTGGTGGCACAGTTCTTTGAGCAAGGTGTAGCTTTGTTGCATGTGTAGTTATTCCCATTTTCATCCCTTACAAGTAATGAAGGCTTTAAGCCATTCTTTGCTTTTTCATCTGACTTTTCAATATCCATTTTGGAGGCTAAATTTTAAACTATTTTCTTTTTATATTTATTTAAAATCCAAGAGAATGCAGATTCTTCCGAGCTTTGCAGAACAAACAGCTTTTCCCTGGAACATATCAATTGTCCTGCAAGACACTCAAGAAACAGTTGTCTTCATCTTGCCAAGAATATTCAAGAGTTCTAAAATTAAAAAGAAATGAAAAATGGTTAGCCAAACCAGGATCACATTTTTCTGTATTAATCATTGACTGCTTTAGGTAATGATTTGTTTGCAATGAGAAAAGTACTAATTCTTGATTTTTTCCTCTAACATGAGGAGAATTAAATCCTCAAAGTACAGAAATATGAAAACCACAGCAGGGAAGAGAAAAAAATGCTTATCAAGAAATACTTTCGAAAAGGTAAAATAAAGCCAGCACAGTAAATAGCATTGGAAAGTAAGTTACTAAGAGCAAGAATGCATCCTTCAAAGAGTTGACATTTTTGCTTAAACCCTATTTTCCTCAGCTCGGAACTAGACTTAAGTAACTACATTCAAGGCAAGCGCTTTTTCAAACCTATCAAAGGTATAAAGCTTCCCAGACAGGCTGTAGGGCCTATAAACAGTTTGGATATAAAAGTAACACTCAGAAAATAAGACCATTCTAGGAGGACTGCAGGAATTTTTGTGTTCGCTATAGACCAAATAAAGAAAAAGCTGTGGACTGGAGACATCTCTTATGGGGGACTAGATGCATCTATCTCAGATTTAAGCATCAGTAAAGAGTCCACGGACAAAGAACCAGCAACAAGCCACCTAGATCAGACATTCCCCGTACAATCCCCTGCCCCACCTCCAAATTCCAAAGAAAACCAAGGATGAAATGGCTGGACTAGAAAGCCCCTGCTTAAACTCTGCTGGTTCCTTGAGGCTGGGCTAGATCCTTTGCCTACCCACTATTCTTCAGTGCCTATGGAAGCAGGAACAATATTAGTATCCTTATTTAAATCTGCTATTAGAAAAAACAGAAAGCAGATTCCAGAGTTCTTTCAAAACATCTTCCCTGGAGGCAGGACAAGAGCCTGCCCTGAATAATTTTCCATTGATTCAAATCAACCACAGAATCAACTACTGAAAAGTATTTGCAAACTTTGCTTTCAGTGTTGTTTTGACACATTAAGACTAGTTTCTACTCATTTGGAAACTAAGCCATAATACAGTTTGCTCATCAAGTCATACAACATCAGGTTAAAAGGATCCCATTTTGATTTAGYAGTAGCTCAGATCCAAATAGCATTCATATTTCTTTCAAGAGTTTTCTCACTACAGAAAATAAGGAATTCCAATATGCCAAGCAGTAAGAGTGAGATCCCAAGAGTATGAAGAATGACAATACAGTAGCAGCTTACAGTACAGATTGCTAATCATGCCAAAACTTGACATACCACACAGACAGCTGAGTAAACCTCAATTCAATCAATGCTTAAGAAGCTCTGAGAATAAAGTTAGTTTTGTGATCACATATTGGGAAAATAAAAGGAAAAACCCCCACACAAGCAAGGATTAAAGTTGCATATACAAATGTGTACATGTATCTATTGAAGTCTGCTCACTTAAGACTTTCACACAACCAGAAAAAACATACAAAAGAACCCCCATTGATTCAACTATTTTTAAGCAACATTTCACTTTGGTAATAGTTTCATGATCACCTAGTTCAGTTTTAAATACTGTTTTACAGCCACATTTAGAGTCTAAAGATGACTTGCAGAAGAACAGTGAAACAGGTATTTTTAAGGATTAACTATCCTGAGTAAAAGTCTATAGCAGATTAATTAGTATTAGTCCTTAAAATACTGACATTTTTACTTTGCAAGCACTTAATATTTTTCATCAGGCTTATGAAACCACTCCCTGGTGATGCTAGACTCTTTAGATTTAAAACCTGTAATACTAGGTGGAATGAAAGATTAACCTCAACCAGTATCTGCTCTATAGGGCTCACTGGTAGCAGATGCACAGAGAAAATAGAGTTACTCTTCCCGGAATACTCCCCCTGTTCCTGAGAATAAATGGTTTAGGGAATTACCTAAACCAAACACTACTGATAAACTTGCATTGAGTTTGTCTTACATCTACAGCCATTATGCCTGCCTGGCCTCCACAATACCCTCCGATGCAGTGCAAAAGAGGCCAGCTGTCTCGTGCTTCCAATAAAGCTCAACTTGCCAGACTTTGGTTGTATATTCCAAATGCTTCAACATCGCAAAAAGAGTCTTAGTTACCGGAATTCTAAGCTTTCCCTTCCTCAATAGCTTAGATACGATGAGAGCTTGAGAGAACAGAAGTATCGCTTTGGGGAAAAAAGGGAAAGGAATTTGGCAAGCAGATTCTCTTAAAAGGTCAAGTGTTTGGTTGCCACCAACCTCAGATCCAAGAGAGGTATACTAAAACATGCACAGAAGAGGGGTCACAGCTGTAAGTTTTTGTAACTTCTACTCATCTACAAAGGGAGAAGGAACAGTTTGATAGTGACTAGTTTAGCATTAAGTAAATAGGAATCAAAACATACAAATTACTATGAATAATTCAAGTTACAAATTTACAGATTACTACAAGAGTGCAAGTCTGTTCATATTAGTACCAGAATGCAGACAGTAATAATTTACACTTTTCCTGGTACTCCATCTGGAACTCAACTCTTTCACCCACACACAGTGTTTATTCAAACCCGTCAGCTATGTTTGTATATTCTGTACTAAGGGCAAGAAAAAAGTCTGAAGGAAGAGGGTGTGCCCAGACATGCAGGAAGGCAGTCTAAAGGTGCTCTCATCACCTGAGCATGCTTTGACACTAGACAAAAAACATATTTCAGTGTYTATATTTCAGCAGAAAATGGTATTATACTGTTACAATTACCGTGGTCGCTGAAGTCAGAAATCATTTAAGTTGCATCTAAAAACATATTTAAGACATTTCATAGGTGAATGCATTACACTACAACCAGTTTACTTGACCATATTTTAGAATACAATACAATCATACAAGTCTGACTTTTTCAGCACATACTTCTGAAAGCAGGGACAGCAGTACACAGGTCAGGCTCTACTGAAACTTGCTATGATGAGGGTTCCCTCCCAGCACGCTTCATGCAAGGTTGCACAAGCATGTTTTATTAGAAGGTACTGAGAAGACAGGTAATTTCAGATATAATACTGCATTTGCACAGTATCATTATTTCACTGCTCCCTGGGCAGCCTTAGTAATTTCAGATTCTGATCAGTCTGTTGCCAAACTAATTTGAACAATTACAGAAGAGGACAACTTAAGTTCCTAAAACAACTTTTCCCCAAACATTTATAACATTACCAGTACAATATACTCTTAACAGTGAATTACATGAAGTGCTTGTATGCTAACATAATTGCTTGTTTAAGAACAAACAATATTATCAGTACTGGCGCTGTGAAAGCATTACATTTATAACACAGAAATCACTTTGCTACTCTGTGGGATTTGGCATGTTTTACTTAAAGCCATTTTAAAATAAAAATCACTGTGAGACACCTGCTATGGAAAGAATATGTGTACAAGTTATGGTCACAAGCCATCACACACACACACACACACACGTTTGACTGAAAGAGCAGGATCACTTTCAGAGGCACAAACCATCAGGTTTTGCCTCCTAGTAGACCATTTGCTGCCCTGCTTCAACATGCTGAAGTACTAGTGTACATGTATTAGTAATCAAGGAGCATGAATTTTAAGCTGTTAAATCTTGGCACTAAGGTATGGAAGAAATCAAGTGGAAAGACAACTGAGCAGCCAGGTGCAGAAATTGGACATCCTGGAGTTATGTGAAAGGTGCCAACTACTTAAAATGTTGGACCCATATAATGCAAACTATCTTATCAGACTACCCTAAAACATAAGGCTATTCATGCTACAAGGTACATCTACCTTAATATTTTACTCTTAATATTGACTATATTTTCTGTGTTAGACTATCATTAATGTTAACACTTTCCCCAAACTATTCTTACAGCCTTCAGTGATTCTGGGCTCAGTTTCCTGATGAAATACTGTACCTTGAATAATCCTCAGCAGGCTTGGTTCCATGGAATAATTCAATTGCTTGTGGACCCTTCTATCCCCTCCCATAGTCATTGCTTTTCCAAGGTGAAGAGTCCTCATCTATTTAATTGTTCCATGTACAGAAGCTGTTCATAGAGAAGGTCAACAAAGATGGCCAGAAGTTATCTTCCAGGGGATTTATACAGTGTCTTGATAATAGCTATTTTTATTCCTTTAATAATTCCCAACTTTTGATTTTTGTTACAAGGTACATTCAGGGAGAGCTCTGCATTCAAGACTAGAAGATTGTACCAGTGGCTTTTCTTAAAACATAAAGCAAGTTCCTCTTGTACTTAGATAACAAAGCTGCTTTGAAAAAAAAGTGTCCAGAAATGGAATCTAGTATTTGGGGACTTCAAGTTACAACTAAGTAGAGGAAGAAATTGTTACAGGTCCACTACCACACGCACCAACCCCAACGTATTATTGACTACATAAACCTGAAGGAAAAGACTCAACAGCTGTAAGACTAAGGAGTAGAATCAGCTGCACTGGACATCAGTGAAGCTTTGAGTTGTAATATCCTCACAAAACATGTTTTTATACAAATCTAATCAGTTCATTAATTTTAACCTTAAGCTCACAAAGTTATTTCAAGCTCCCTTGACCAGCAAGTTCTGCAAGTTCATTTGCGCTCCCCCCCCAACTTTGTTTTACAGCTACCAGTGAGATCAAACTCATGGAAGTAAAAGAAATAAGTACACACAAGTCAGTGGCAAATACCAGCTCATAAGGTAAAGTAAGTAAGCAAGTTTGTTTTATTATTTGAGATTAAGCACATAACCAAATACAACCAAAATGATCTACCTGAATGTGCCTATCAGAATTCCAGCAGGCATCTTACTTATTCTGGTACTCTCTATTGTTATGCTTTCACCAAGCATTCATTTTTAACTTCATTCAGACAGCACTGATCACTAAAAACGGCATAAGACTGTTCATTGGGTTTTCAAAGTATGGAATGGTGAACTGCACACATGGTCAGTTATATACTTAGCTATCGTTAGTTCAGCAATCACCATCATAAACACAGGTTGTACATATTTTTCCATGAAGCCAGTGTTCACTCTCTTAGCATTTAGGAACTTGTAAGAGTGATATTAAGCTATTACCTCCTGGCTAAATTCATCATCAATTTCTAGATTAAGATTTTCTTGGATTTTATTGCTGTTTTATCAAAACTAAAATTTTTAGTAGGAGCATATGTTCTTGTGCAAGTAAGGATCAACCTTCTCCCTGCTTTTGTTTTGACCTGATAGAACTTGAAAAAGACAATAATCCATTGATTATGGCACTTTCTTGGAAGGTCAAGGTTCAAGTCCCTCTTTTTGAAAGATTTGATTAAATAGCAGAGCACAAACAAGACAGATTGACTGAGACCCATTCCAACAATCCTCTTCAGTGTTCAATTCAAGCGTGCTTATAATATAAAGGAGCTAAAGACTCATTTTCTCCATTCCTTCCATTTAAAGGGGACATTTATAGATTTGAGTATCTTCAAATTACAAAGCAGTCAGCCAAGAATATTCACAGCAATTTTCCCTCTGTTGTAAGTCTGAAATGTTAAAGATATACAAAGAAAAGTAGGAACAGATTATGAAGAATAAAAACTCTTTCTGAATTCATGCTAGGTCTGATCAGCCACTTGTGTACAGCAAATAAGTGGAACCTCAAAGCTGAGCTAATAAGGTTTGTGCTCGTTAAGACTGTCATCAAATTTAAAAAGAGTCTTCAGATATCTAGAAGCTTTCCTGAAATCTCTCATCATACAGCAGATCATACTTACAACATTCTTTACACAGCTGAGCCTAAAGGGTGTTAAGGGTGTGTACTAATCCTCTGCAATAAAGAACTCACTTCACGGTGTTCAAAAGACATAGTAGCATTTTTGCCATATTTTTAGATGGGTCATGTTTAAATCTGAAAACTTACAATATTTCAGTAGTTCTCAGCCTTTAAGGAAACTCCAGCCAYTAGCACCCATACTGGCCACCTTCCTTGAAACAAGCTTCAAATATTCAAAGTAGAAGGTGACTTGACCAGTTCTGAATTAACTGGTCAATCCTCTCAACAATCTTTCCATTCTCCATTAAGTTTCTCCTTTTACCAAGGTGTCAGTCCTCTTAACTTGCCCTGTATTCCTCACCTGCTTCTCATCCTAGCTGGAGTACAGAAGCATGCACATATGGAGTCAGTGCAGAACAGCTATTACATCTCAGTTTTACATCACAATTTTATTTTATTTTTTATTTTTTTTAAATAGCCTCTCTGGGTACTAGGCCTACAGATTTTTAATCAAGCAAAGACTTTGCCTGCTGCTAATCTCCTCTTGACTGAGAAGTATAAGGCTTTCAGGAAATAGCAAGTACAAAAATGGCAGAAACACTCTGCAAGAGAAGAAACACCTACCAACACATCATATTGCAGAGGTGGTGGCTAAAATACCAGTCATACCCGGGGGGGGGGGGGGGGAGCTCATTTCCTACCAATGAGGCACAATTTAGTCATCTGTTCGGCAAGTCAGAACACAGATGGCTTTAATCATTACAACTGTAAGAACTCTTGTGTTAAATATTTGCTTTTACAATCAAGTTTAATGCCAAGCAAATATACCACAATGTGCTAGGCAGTATACACTGGAACTACTTAAGGTTATAGGCTGACTCAAAACTTTTCATGTTACTGAATTATTTTATGAAGCATCTGTGCCCCCAGCTCTGTGAAGCACTACACAATATACAATGGGCAGTATCAGTTTTCTGGCTAGTGTAACAATAGTGTCAAGAGAATCACAACAGTCAAGGCCACAAGAAGACTCATCTGCTCCCTTGCATTATATATTCTTACACATCTCCAGCTAAAATTGACATCTTGTTCAGCATATGGCTATATTTAACAACACCATAAAATCTGAACTAGTTTGCAGAGCATGTGGAATACTCTCAACACAATCTGTAGGGAAGTAGAACACAGTAAGTGTAGCAGTATTATTTAGCTCTAAAGGATTATTCAGTAGAACCAATTTATAACTTGATTAACTTACCTAAAAAAAGTTGACTAGCACAGCCTCTAATGACTGAAAAAGTAGCATCCTTGCCATGGTATCCTTTTGCAGTACAAAAAGAATTAATCGGCATGCCTAGGATTTCTCAGTTTAACGAGGTCAGAAGTTTAATCAGCTCACAGTTTTTGCAGACTCAACGATGCTTGCTATGCAGAAGTGATCATTCATTCAGAAAAGACTACAACCAGCCAAGAACAATTTCCACTTAGTTAGGACTGCACTTTYGCACAGCAACAGCATTCCAGCAGGATTTATTTCTGAAGATACTATACTTGCTGATTAAAGAAGGGTGATCTAGTACAGTTGTTCCTATGCATTTGTTTTTCCATTCAATTTAGTGATTATGTACAGTGAACAAAACCTAACAGAACTGCAATAAGCCGATTACAGGAAATAAGGTTTTGGTAGCAACGTAAGAAATGACTCCAACCTTATGATGGGAAGTGAAAGGTGCAGTGGTTGTTATGAATTTTCAGCAAGGAATTAAGCTAGTATCCAGCAACRCTATCAATCCTAACAATTTCATCAATATTTCACCTGCAGTATTACATAACTGGCATCTGAGCAACTAGGCAATCAACATCCAAAATGCTGTTGTCTCAGGAGAAGAAAAAAACAAACCAAAAAAACCAAAAAACAAAACCACACACACACACAATATGTTTACATCCAAAAAACATTCTGTTCCCTTCAAAGGAAACTGGTTCTTACAGTGAGATCAGTTCTGCTACAGGAGTTTATTTTTATATATTATTTTTCTACATTTTGTTTGTTTGTGTTTTGGTCCCAGAACACACAAGCATCTGAATGCAAGAGAGACTAGTTACTAGCCCTGCAAAGTAAAATACAGCACTGCACCTCTGTAGCAGATGAACTACAAGAACATGAGACTTCAGGACAATTCTGTAGAGCTGTTATGAGAAAATAGCCTGATTTATGGAACACTATGAGGTAGCATGGTGCAAGCAGTGCTCTCTGAAGAGCAGGAGCTCTCCATGCAGCCGGCTAAGGCAGCTGACAGCCTGCCCGCTGCCTTGCGAAAGCTGAAATTCCACTGGCCATGATAGGGGAGAAGGGAAGGATGGGCACAGACTGCTTGAAAGTCTTGCAGGATAAGGTTGTCTCATTTGCATGATCTGGAACAAATCCAGATCTTCTGCCCAGCTCCCTGTGGATCCCTCTCATCTTTAGGGAAAATGCTGCACTTGAGCCCCTGTACTGCAGTGCTTCTGTGGCACATTCCGCATCCACAGGGTAACAGCAGAACTTGAAATTCTAGTCTAGAAATTGTCCCGTTAGTCCCCCAGGTACTGCTCAGGAATGCTATAGTCTAGCAAAGAATTAAAATTTCTTCATTAAGATGCAAGTGGCGCAAATCTATTAATACTTTTCCTTGAATCAAATTGCTTAAAGCTAGGCATCACATTCAGCTGCTGCTTATTATAGGCTATGTTTTATCTTCCATTTTAGCCAGATCTCCACAGAACTTTAATCAGAGCTGACCTCTCAAAACAGTTCTCCCCGTTCAGCTATTTAGCTGATTCAGCAGCTTCCTGCAAGAGCTAAGAATACATATAACAGATCTTCACAGACACCCTGGAATTATAGCTATATCTGGACAAGAACCCTGGCTTTGCTGTCAACTTAAGATTGACTAAACCAATGCAAAGGGCAATGACAAAAGGGTCACACCCAGCACATTGTCCATACCCGATGTTCCCCAGCGGGCTTTGGCCTCTACCGTAGCCTCCCCTGGAGGGGAGATGCAAACAGCTAGAGGATGTCCCAGGCACTGGGAAAGTACAGTCTCTGTACCACAGCCAGTTAGAAGGCAGCACTAGTTATATCATAAAACTAGATCATAACCCCAGAATAACTGACAATCTGAGAGTACTGACRTGATTAACAGGTAAAAACCTGCCTTGCTTTCTCTGGCAGGCTTTTGAGACAAGCAACACAGTCTTTTTGCAATGACCAATTGCACCTTAACTTTTACCACACAGCCACCTCGTGGATTGGTTCTCCGGAGTCTCTAGGACTTGGTGCCTGCATACTATCCAGGATGCAACATAGCCTGCCTCACATTTAACCCTTTAGGCTTACAAAACTGATGAAGTCAAAGCCTGATGGATGACCTGGGTTACATATAAGCAGTAATTGCAGGATTTGAAGGACACTGRTCTGATCCAGAACACTATCAACAGTCATTCTATAACCAGACACAGTTTGTTAGCAGCAATCTATTAAAAAATAAAATAAGGACTAAAGTACATTTAAGACATGCAAATCTGCAGTAGAAAATAATTGGGAGAACTTGCAGATAAAGGTGTGTTCTACCACTACCACAAAGAAAAAAAAAAGCAAAAAAAAAAAGCTAGCTTAGTGGGGAAGATTATCACAGGCTTTCATAGATTCAGCACAGGAACAGGCAACAGAGAGATTAATCACGCCTTTATATATTTAAGGCCAAATCTCAAAGCTCCCCCTGCTCAAAATTGTAGAGAGCACCAGAACATACAGCTTCACTATGTACAAGCTTCTCACAAGCTGTTCTTTGCAGGCTGTTCCTCCAAGAACATAATACACATCCATCATTAAGAGGGCAACAGAGACAGAATATTATTTCTCAGTTTATTTTAGTCACAGGCCTTCATTATTTAATTCTGGTAAGTCAAATGAAGAGAAGTGCCAACATCAAATGGCAGTGGCTGGGCAAAATAGTCACCTAACAGGACAGAAAGTCATAGAACTATCATCCATATCAGAAGCCAGTCAGAAATACCAGTGCATTTTACCACTCTAATGCAGGTGGAAAACCCCCACACAGGGCTGACACAAATTAATGTGCTTAAATAACTTCATAGAGTTGATGTTACTTTGGGACAGGGATAAGTAACTTTACCACCTGCATTTCAGCTTGAGGACACAAGAAAACAACTCTCATTTGGACAGGTATTTTGACTACCTACAGCATGAGTTTTTTTGTAGGAATAAGGAAGGAAGATTCCTGGGGGGGAGGTGGGGGGGGAAGTACCTTTAAAGGAAGCCTAAAACACAGCATGAAGGTAAACTTGGGGGGGGGGGAGGGCCCCCAATAAAGGTCTTTCTGGAACAATAGCAGTGATTTGTCTGCTTTTTCTACAAGCATTTAAGAGTTTGCAAAACCTTCCTGATTGAAATCTATTTTGCCTCCCTTCCCCTCCTTGGGGTCTACTCTCCTTGCAACACTAGCAAGTTATCTGGACTACCATCAGTAAACTGCTCTGCCACTGGAATAGCCATGAGTGCCTTCCAAGTAAAACAAACTTTAGTTTTGATTTTATAAAAAGCTATGTAATCTTACATTGCACTCATTTTTCATGAGCAAGAAAAGTTTGCCAGAAAGTACCACTGATAGAAAAAGTCCTTAGCTTACTAATTTTTTTCTTAGAAAAACTGATTATGCTAAATTCAGTCCAGGATGGCA
Organism: Apteryx rowi; assembly: GCF_003343035.1. Taxonomy (NCBI): domain Eukaryota; kingdom Metazoa; phylum Chordata; class Aves; order Apterygiformes; family Apterygidae; genus Apteryx; species Apteryx rowi. The sequence goes on from NW_020449908.1 coordinate 37,792, forward strand.
TTTGCACTTCAAGACATGGGTTTAAAAGTCAGTAATGCAAACAGAAGTTTTCCACTAATGAAACATGTTATTTAGGAAGAAGTTGCTCAGGTATCTAAAACAAAACAAACAAACA
>NW_020449908.1:38059-62193 GCF_003343035.1 Apteryx rowi
AAACAAACAAAAAAAAACAGTGAACCAAACCTGAACAACTGAATACTGCCCTGTGAATGGTGACCAGCTTCTTTCACAGCAATCTCAGTACGTTTAAATTTGCATGACAGAATTGGTTCATCCATCAGCAAACTGTTCAAAACACATTAACAATGCTGCAATTTCTAGACTTGATCCAGAAATCTACCAATTCCCAGTAGACAAACATGGATCCTGATGCTCTCCAAATGCATAGTGTCTGGAAGCAAGTACTCTGATAAATGGAATCCCATAATGCTAGAGAATCCTAAATTGAAGAGAGTTGCCTAGGCAGCGAAAAAACAAAATGGAAAACCCCAAACTATACACACATACCCTTGGTCAGAATAGTGCTGAGTAATATGAGCAAATAAATAGGGGGAAAAAAAGTCAGAAAGGTTCTTCTGAGAGAAAGATACATGGTCCTAATTACTGAATTGGGAGAGAAAAGTTGTGCTAACTGCACTCTGAACACAACATACATGGAGAATCCACAAGAGATGTCCACTCCCTGGATCTCTCACTTTTTCCTCTTTCAGACTGCTTTTCTCTTTGTCCCATGATCTTGGGGGCTGTTCCTAGAATAGGTGACTGTTTCTGTCTTGATGTTTTTCCTTCAGATACACCATTGGGATTCTGTTTTCTGCGAGCCAAGTTAAACATACCAGAGGCATTTTCACAAGTAATTTGGGTAGTATATCGCTCACCAATGTCAACTGCAAGCAATTAATCCTGCATTAGGAACATTCTCAAGAGGAAATTGCCTCACAAGAGGCACTTGAAGGGATTTGCATCTGGAATTCAATCACTTCATTTTTTCTAGAATTCAGTCTATGCCTAAGCTTTATGAGTTGCAAAACAATATATACCATTTGCTGGTTAGATTTGCAATTGTTCAGAAGTTTTCTGAAAAAAATACTGAGGAATAGCAATCTGTCAAAATACATACAGGAATACACTGGGTGCAATAGCTCCCTTGGACTGGATTTCTTCTATCTACAAAGAAGTTCCCAGTCAAAACTAGATATGTCATAACTAAGAAGGGCTTACAGCCATGTGATTGAGACAACCCTGTATGTAGAAGAACAAGATTCAGTCTGCCTACAATTACCAAGGGTTCAAACTAGTTCTGTTCATCTTTTATATCATTGATTGGTGGCTATGGTACCTCATTATTGACTACAGATAATGGCCTTTAAACTGGTAAAACTGGAAGCAGTCTCTGATTTCTCTTAAAGCAGAAAGGAGAAAAATCTAAACTCTCAATTAACCACACGATAGATACAGAGCTTCTACCAAGTATAGTGAAAGCATTATTAGACCAACATATATGCTCAATAAGTTTAATTCAATGTGTCAGACAATCAAGTCATCCACATCATTAAAAGCTGTTTTGAAGATTCGTAAAATTAATTGTACAGATCTTTTTACAAATTAAGTCTTAGTCCTGTGACCATTTTCTGCAGGAATCACTGTATTACAGAGAACGACAGCTGTGAAAAGTAGCAGAAGTAACCACTTTCAATAGTAGGTCAGGAGGTTTTCCTGATCTAAGTATAGTTTAAGTTTCACAAAATTCACATCTTCCCCCCAAGTCAGAAGCATGAACAACTGCCTGCTTAAGCTCTCTATTCCTAAAGGCTTTAAATTTTATCAGTTTATCACTCACCTCTCTTAATAGTTGCACAGAACCTGGTTTGTAGCTCTCCCCATCAGGGTCTGTACTCACATACGCAGTGTCTGAACTCCAAGTTTGCGTATTAGGGTTGAGGGTTTGGGTTTTTCTGATTATTCCCATCCACACTTCAAATTAAAAGCTGGCAGCTACAAAACAAATGCTATGGATGAAGTAAGCTTATGTTTAGGAATAAGTATAAGTATGCAAACCAATAATTCCACATACTACAGAGAGACTTTGTAATTTCACCTACCAGGTGATAATACAAACCAAATCCAGGCCAAACATAGGCTATAAGCAGACAAGAAGCATTCAGGATCCTATCCTAGAATACTTTTAATCTTTAAGGTATTGAGACTTTCCCAGAGACTCCACTGAAAGAACCTTACACTTGCTGATACGTGACTGTTCACTTTATTCTCAAGTTGGAGATCATGTTTCAGTTTAAACTGAAAAGCCTTTACTAAGACAGGAACCATTGCAACCATCACTGCCTTCTCCTGTTCAGCCCTCATCTCCATTCTGTCACACCAAAGCATGATTCAGTTATTTTGCACAAAATGGACTGGACACAAGATGTAACACTGTCCTAGCATGCTTATTTAGACAAGCCTGCTCAGCAGTGGCTTCTACATGTGGAAGAAAAACTGAACAAACCTCAGCATTCAGGTTTATTTATATTTCAGCTGCTTGTATGTTTCCTTGTAAGACCACATAATGGAAAAAATATATTTAAAAAGCTACTTGAGAAAGCAGTAAGTCTAATCATAGCCACAGATTTAGTAAAATAATATCCTAACAGTGAGCTCCAGTATGTTAAGTTGGTCAATCAAATGCATCAGATCAAATACATCAAAGAAAAATACACATGATATAAAGGGTAACACATTCATGTCCTTCAAAGAAAAAACAGGGAGATACGAGTTCTTTAAATAACACCAAGTATATTTGCTAAGATCTTTTAGGTTAAGTATCCACCACACAATGTGTGTGCAAATCAACAGTTAGATGAGTGAATAATTCAAACTCCTTATGCCAAAATCAGCACCTTCAAAGAGCAGGAGTCCACATTTGTATGGACTCTGGCACAGCCTGAGCAGACTCATCTTATATGTACCCAGAAAGTCAATACATTCAAAATATTCAGTACAGGATGGGAAATGAAATACCAGCTTAGAGAACATTCCTCCAGAGGGGTCTCATCACCAGGTCTCTCTCAAACTAAAGCTGCCAAGCTACATGCATCTCACATTACATGAGCCACAAGGATTTGACAGCCCTGTCATGCCATCCCACCTCTGTGCCGAGATGCCCAGAGCCAGCTGAGCTCCAGGAAAGTTGTCAGCTCCTCTGGCACACAAGGAACCACCTCAGTAGCTTGTAACAGCTGAAGAGATGCAACTGCAGGAATCAAAGCTGCTCACTCCAAATAGCAACCATAGCTACAAGGACTGTATCATCATCAGGATAAGCAGGAAAAAAAATAAATAAATAAATCACCAACAGACTCTTTACTGCAGGCTATTACACCAGCCTTTCCCACAAGAACAAACCACAGCAATTTCACCAACCCACTCCCTTAGAAAGCTACAGATGCCTGAAAACACAATGTCAGGGAGGGAGGGAGGAGGGAGAACTGCCATTTTCAAATTCTACCCAGTCAAGCCTGCTAATTTATACTGCCCATTTTATTCTTCCACCACTGGATAAACTACACTGTTGTCTACAAATTAGTTCCCCGAGTAGTTTCTTTAGTTGTGTGCTAAGCATTGGCTAAAGTCTTCCTGAAGTTTTAGTCAACATAGGAAGAAAAATTAAGATCCTTTCTGAGAAAAGATGTACAAATAACAGTCATTATCCAGGGTTCACTTAGAATCACTTACTAGTGAAGTGAAGAGATCACTTAGAATACTTACTAGAAGGGAGGAAGAAAAAAAAAAAAAAAAAAGGAAAAAACAGCTTAAGAGGCAAGAGTCACAAGATTACTTTCTGCTTAATACCTACCACACCCAGAAAGAAACAACATGTCAGTGTTGTCACGGTTATTTAGAAAGAATATATACAGAGAAATACCAGTCATCAGCTCCTTCTCAAAGGAGGAGCTTGTAGACTTTTAGATACTGCTTAAGTGCTTGTGCGGCAGCAGTTTACTACGCAGAACAAAACTTAACAGCTGCAAATCCAAGTCACCTGCTTTGACCAACTAAAACCTGTTAAAGCACAGGCCCAGCTTTTAGATGAAAGCCAGAAAGTCAAGGCTGCAGGACATAACGAGGCACTTTTTTTTCAAATACTGAATGTGTTGGCACAGGCAGCCTGGTCAAAGGAAGGAGATCTTGGAAAGGGACATGCTGTGCAAGGATCGTACAGCTGTATTTTTTTATTTTTTAAATGAATGAAAGCCCATTCCTGGACAATCAGTACTGTGTGATCATTTCAGATCCCATGCTCCCTTAGCTCATCACAAGGGAAAGGAAGTCAGTGCTTCTAAATAATCACTGTCCCCATAACCTGCACTTCCTCATTCTGTTTGTTTAGGAAAGAACCAGTTTCAAGAAGTAATGAAAAGCAGCACGCAAGTCAGCTGTGACAATGGTTTCCTCTCTTCACTTTGAAGAAATACATCTCTGCTCACACACTGATGGGTGTAAATCAGAATCCACAGCATTTTTACTGTTCCTGTTTGTCTAAACGCTTAAGCAGATTCAGCTTCACACATTTTTCCAGACCTTCTGGTTGGAGATGTTAGCCCTGTCTGGCTGTGCAGGACCCCTGACACTGCTCAGGTTCCACTGCAACTCTTTCAGCATCTTAAACACTTTCACACTTCCTCACACTCACTTTTCACCTTTCAGTCCCAATAAGATAAAGATGTGGGGGGATTGGTGTGTGTGTGTGTGTGGGGGGGGGGTGTTAATCTAGGCTTTTTGAAAGAGGAATGTTACCAGTCCTACTCTACAGTAACAGCAAGCCACAGGTAAAGATGTGAGGGCTGGGAATGCAGGCATGAAATTAAAACTAATCCATGCCTTCCTTCCCCCTCCATTTCAGAGTTGTAATGAAGGACACTAAAGATAAACAAACTTATAATACTCTTTCATAGGTTATCTGACAACTTTTTGTTTTTATTAGAAATAAAATCTAAGAGATTACTGCTGCACTGCAATCCTTCTAAAGCTACTTCCAGGATTTCATTAGAAACAATCACTATTCTTATTTAAGAGAGACCCATATGCAGATCCGTGACTGCCACATCCAGCCTTTCCCTCCTGCATCCCTGTTTTGGGAAGAAAGACAAGCACAGCAGAGCTAAAAGCTAAGCTGAAGCCATGGCTACCCATCTGCTTGACCCAAGTGCCCCAAATCACTAGTGGAGAACAGTACCAAACTAGGGGTTTTTCAAACAGTTACCAGTTTGGCCTGTGCCTGTAGGCGACTCTATACTTGAGCACTGGATGCTTCTTTGTAGGTTGGTTAGTTTTGACTACAGTTCAGCTCTATTAAGTTAGAATATTCAGTTTCAATATGCATTTCTTCTGTTATTTCAGATTCCCCCCTTGCCACCTCTGCCCAAACTCTACCACCCCCCAAAATGGCAGTCTCTCCCCTAACCTCTCATCTATCCTGGCATCTCTTGAATTTTATCCAAGTGGATTTTCCATCTACAAGCTATTGCCTATTAAGTTGATCTTCCCTAAACCTAGGCTAGAAATGCCACATGCAAATTAATATGGGGGGGAGGGGAAAAGGTGCAAAAAAACAACCCACAAACGGATCCTGTTGCAACACTCCTTTACAGCAAAGCTCACAGGCTCATGCCTGTCATTTAGATGAAAGTACAGTGCTTAGTGCACACTGCAATTCATTCCATGATTATCTTCCATCTCTGACACTATATCTGCACACAATTAAAATGCATCTCAGTACTGATCACCTAGTTTCCTTCCTGGGAGACCCTTGTATTCTAAGTCCTGTATTAACCCCCCCCCCCCCCAAACAGACCGAGACGGCTGCGCTCAAGTGGCTTCAATGGCTGCTTGAATGATCATGCTCCAGACTACTGGGAACACAAAAAAGTCACTAAACATAACCCTATTATAATCTCAGATTCCCCATTTTAAGAACTGCAGCTTGATTGTTCTTCCCAAACTTTAATAGAAAATGGCATATTATACTAGTTCTGCCAACACGTCAACCAGGCTTCCAGGAAATAATGTGTCAGCAACATATGGAAACTACTTGCAGGGTTTTTTTGGCATTTCTCTCTCAGCCTGGCATGTTTTTAGCATTAGCTGTGAAAGCCACTAATACTTCTGTTTTAGCTGTTAAATTTAAGACACCAGGGAACATTAAATCAATGACAGTACATGGTTATCGTTCTATATGAGTTACCAAACCTCCCTCACAAAGATGACCAGCCTCTATATAACTGTCTTAACTAAAAGGTTTACTTGGGGCTATGTTTAGGCATGTAACTTCAGAAACTACGAGCAATCTTATTATCCACTAAGCAGCAAGGAATAGAGAGCAAGAGGCACAAAAAGGTATGATTCCGTATTTATGGAATAATGAAATTTTAACTAAGGCATTTGGAAAGTTATTCGGAATAGAGTAGTAGCTCATACTGAAAGAGACATGGGGGAAAGAAACACCACAAGCTACTTAACCATAGTCATCAAAACACAAGCCTTTTAAGAGAGATGAATTGAGACTGAGCTAGATTAGTCATGAAAAGCTCTGCTCAGTGGCATACACCAGAGCACAAGTAGTGAGTAAGATTAAGGAGAAAGAAAAAAACAAAACCCTAAATGCCACACTAAGAGTTCTCTCACGAGATTTCAGCTTTCAAAGATCAGTTCAGCCATGCAGCAATAACAGGCTCAGCTTAGTGACTTTTTTTCCAGGCTAAAGAATTTTCCTTAGACAGTCTGCCAACAGTGCATCAAAAGCTCACTGCATGTTAGCTATACGTTGTAGTGGCAAATTTGTCAGGCACTTCACAGATTTGAGAGATGATACAAAGAGGCAAAGAGTGGCAAAGAGGCATTTTCTGTAACACTTCATACCTTATTTACAGTTGGAGACAAGAGATCTGTTCAAAGTGAGGAACTGGTTTGCCCGTCTGGCACAAAAGGCGCCTGGACTTGTTAAACTTCCCATTCTGTTCCTTAGTGACTTCCAGAGAGCCTGATCAGCCAGAAGATAAGGAAACCAGCAAATCCCATGATGGGCAGTTGGAGGAGCAGGAGGGGAAGTGTAACTTTAAACCTGGGAATTCTGAAGGTCAAAAAATTCCCTTTATAAATGTAATATTAAAGTGTGTTATTCTGAGAAAAGTTTAAAGCTGAACAGTTTAATACTTAAAAACACAAGCTAGTATTTTCATAAAGCTGCAAACTGCCATGCTTCAAACACAGAACAGGATACAAACTTACTCCACAGTAGCAGCTGTGCTGGAGAGTTTTTGCAGGCTACCACCCGTGCTCTCTGCACAGGGCTGGAAAGGGAGTTGGGTGTTCGGGGTACACAGTGAGCAGGCATCGGTGGGGGGAACACTGCACCTGTGCTCCAAGTCTCAGAAACACTGACAGACACGCAGGTGTTTTTTTTCCTTTCACCATGCTTCATAAGTTATGACAACAGCTACTCTAGAAGACAATTTTATGTTAAAAAGTCTGCAGAACAGCATGGATCAACTTAACTTTAGCCTACCTTCAGATAGCCCAAGGAAAGAAGAGTTGCTTGCGGGGGGGGGGGGGGGGTCATATTGCAACCCGTCAAATAATAACTCATTTTTGCCCTAACAGAACTAACAGCTCTCCCTCACCTTTAAGCAACATAAACCACAGTCTGTCTGCTACAGGCAAGGAAAGAACATTATGCTTCCAGAAAGCTGAGCTGGAGACTTTCCTCTACTCAGTTTAATCACATCATAGATTAACCCTAGAAGATCATAATATGCTATTACACCTGTTTACTGTAGCCTTTTCAATTAATTCAGCATTGTAGGAGAACTAAAAGAAAACTAGGATATACAAGCTATGTAAAACAGTGTTACAGTTATTTTCAGAAACTGAAAGTATTTCTTTCCTCAGGGTATATAAAAATTGAAATAAATGTAAACAAATATATTTTAACAAAGTCAATTTAAATTTGAAATTATGACAGCTATATTAAGAACTCCACTGTAACATATTCATCATTCAAATTAAGACGTTCAAGCACCATGTGCTCACTGCCAATGTTTTAAACACAGGCATACCATTGGCTTTGAGCACACAGGTTTAGAGTTAAGAGTTAAACATTTCAGAAGAATAGCTCTTTCTGAAGGAGAAGCATCTTCTTTTAGTCTGCTTCATTCACTCAATTCAATGACTTTTTCAAGCTATAGGAAATGGAACTAAGCTGAAGTTTCTCAGAAGTCCACAGCATTAGAGAAAGCAAATTAAAATGCTCTAATACTTGTAAAATCTTCACTGGCATGACAACCAAAACCCATCTAGTCATCTTAAAAAGTCATTTAACAGCTCAAGTATAAGCTAGATAACTTTAATATTAACTTAAATATGCTGGATGGACAACTAACAAAGTCAACAAGTAAGTGCAATTCTCAAATTCCATCTAGATACTGATATTCTATCCATATACTGACAGAATTTGAGTCTGTTGAGAAATGAACTTAAAGCAGCAGAAATACAGTAAGCAGAAGTTGTCATAGATAGCTTCCTTACATAAAAAGTTACAAATCTAAGGTATAATATGCATAAAGCAAATTATCTTGGTGATACATAAGTATTACAAGAGATGATGTAATTACCTTCCATTATAAATGAGAACTGATGTTGAGTCTTCCTTAAAAGGAGGAAAAGAATACCAACTACTCACCTTCTCCTACAGAGCAATACATGAGAATTCTTACACTGCTGAAACAGCCTGTTACAGATGCTAGATAAGTGCTCTCTCAGGGAACATCAACTCTTTAAGCTAGCTCATGTCCCTGGACAACATGATACTACCAGTGAACTCTGTAGTATTAAAGTGCCTCAACGTGTCAAACTTTAGTAACTAATTTGGCAAATTCAAGCCTCTTTCTGTGCTTGAAAAAGCTGTGCAGAAGTTATCTGTATGGCAGTATGCTTCAAACTCAGTTTAACAGACAGCACACTGCAACTCCAGTAAGTTAGCAGCGGAAGGAAGCAGTATGGGAAAAGCTGAAACTTTGACCTATACATAGCTTGTTGTTGAGGTTGTATCTCACTCCTTCAGGCACTGGTTCACAGTTCAATGCATTACCATCAGGAAAAAATGTTCAAGAAACAGACAAAAAAAGGTTTTAATTCATTCATTTCTCAAAGCAGAGAAGGAACTAGAGTTTAGAAGGAACTAAGAATACATATATATGATAAGGAAGATGTCCAATTTGAAAAAGACCCCACAAGCACCCCAGGCATTCTCCAATCACAGCTTCACAGGGTGGTAAGTCTTGCTGCTACCTAGCATACAAGACAGAGCAGGATATATTAAATACAGCCCCCTGACAACCATGTACCACCAGCACCCCCAAAATAAAAATATCACTGTGTGATATGCTTGCACATCAAGGACATCCCTCCCTTACTGCACTTAGCCTGACATCACCTCACCAGCACCTGATCTTCCTGTGTTGCTATTCAAAGAAGTTGTTACTGCTTGGTCATGACATTAAGGACTTCTTTGAAAAACTAGAGTGTTCAGATACTGCTGCTCTTCAAGGTATACACTTGATTCAACACTGAGCCGTGGACAGATGTTTCTCCTTTATTACTCCCCACTTCACGTAAGAGAATCTCCCTCACCAGGATTAATGTGCTTTCACTCTATTCAAGCATAGCCCAGTCGCCACCATGCAATCACTAACCACTACCTTCCCTCCCTTCCTTCCTCCTCCTGGCCCCTTCAGAATAATGCAGATCCACATTTCTCTTCTGTTTTACCTATCCATACATATTCTGTCAAGTTACATGCTTTCCTCTGACAGATTTCTCATTAAGTGTTTGCCTAGCACTTTCAATACTACGGTCTTTTCCTTGACTGAGGAAGACTATCAGGTAACACTACTGCAGCAAGCAACATGGCAACGATAGACAGAGATTTCTATGAGCTTTAGACAGTTGAACCAACAGTCTGAACATACCGTTCTTCTTCATCCAATTTAACACACAAGGATTAGAAAAAAAAGATTCTTCATCTTAAAAGAAGGTGTAATAAAGTTTATATTAAAAGCTTTTCTAGCTGACCTATTTAGTGTCTTGGTTCTAGGCCAAAACACAGCTAATAGTTTTATTATCCATCTGCAGTAAACTGATTTCTTTCTGTAACTGGATCTTGCCTTTTCCTCTGAAACACCAGCACTGACCAGGCTCTCTCTTCAGGTCATATCAAAAGCATGTCTGCCTCCCCCTCAAAAATATCAATTTATTTATTAAGATTCCCATCATTACCACCTGGCCACCCTTTGACTGTGACAGTGAGCCCTCATTGCCTAGTGATGGTTCCCTAGTTGCTGTATTTTTACAATTCCTTTTGAACGTTTTTAGATTCAAAGCATTTCTTTACAATACAGTTCTATTGAAGAGTTGTTAACAAATAATACATATGAAAACCTTTTAGGCTGATTATTCACAGTTTATATTCAGAAGTTTCATAAGCTACCATTTTTGTTTGGTAACAGTCATTAAGAGAAAAAAAAAAAGTCACTGGATCCATCCAAACAACTCGTGCCAATGGTATCGGCTTTTTACTAGGAGACCGTTTTCTAAAGAGAATAGTATGAATGGATTGATATCACAGTGCACTTACACATTTCATATGATAAAGCTGAATCTCAGTTCTCATGCACCATTTCTGAAAATATCTTTGCAGCTAAACAGAAAAATTATCACAAGAGTATCCACAAAGTTCAAGTAATTACTTCAAGTAATTTTAAATTAATCTGAGCTTTTAAAAACTCTTTTACTGACTTCTACCTCAATAAAAACTTCACATCTTTCACCCAAAGAACAGTTAAAATAGTGCTGGTAAATTATACTTCTCAGGAGGTGGGACAGGAAGTGAAACAGCTATTTAAGTAGAATTTTATTTCATTTCATTTGTAATGAAATCCCCAAATAAATGCAAGGACAACAAAATTTTCCCCCAACTATTGACATGGATAATAGAGAAGAAAAAGTAGTTCATATTACTTTCAGAATTATAGCAATCATGCTGCCCACATGAGTATGCTTTTTGGCACTGTGTATACTTCACATCCATTGACATAGACACCACCCTTTTAGGCCACATAAATCACATTATAATATGCAATGTGTTAATTCTGTGCTGACCATTTGCAGTATCTTTCCTTTCTTTAGGATAAGCAAACATAAGCTCAAGTAATTAACTCTAACAGTAGCCCAGAGTGTATTTCACTTCCGTGCTTGAAATACAAATACCATACAATTGAATCAGAGTTAAGCAAACTACCAGTTATCTGGGAAGTGACTGCAAGCTTAAATAATATTTATTTTTAGAGGGCTGGAGTTATGGAATTTACAGATATTTTCACTGTGTTCTTTAAGTGTCAGGTTTCACATCTTCTAGACATATTGAAAAATTCACATACTTGAACATGAAAATTGCAAAGTATAAAGCAAGACGATGAAAGCAAACAGTCTCTCTCTGCCCAGCCAGTCTTATGTCAGCACTCCTTGCGCACTGCATCATTCCCTGAAGCACAGAGAGCATCCAGCTTARCACAACATAGCATGAATGCGACCAGGCCACTAATAGCAAATAATTGGCATGCTTGGCAGAAAACAGGTTTGCATCATCTGGCACAGCAGCCAGGAAAAACTCCCGAGATGGATGCTTTTAGCAGCGTTCTTGGTCAACGTGAGGTCAGAGTAAGTCTGGATTAAAGATGCAGTCCCAAGATCAAAGCTCCCACTTCTCTTTCAGGGATGGGCAACACAGTCCTCTGGATTTAGGTAAAGAACATTAGAAATCAGAACAATTTCAGCCCCATTGCTTTGGCTTTCTTCTTTATTTTCCATTTCAAGTCCTAAGTACCCAGATTCCCAAAAGTAAGTTTGACCTTTACACTCAAACTGTTACTTAGCACTGGCATTCCACTCCAAACAAAGAGAACCAAAAATAAAGTTATCTGAAATTTGCAAGTTACCCCTTTTTCAACAAGTTTAAAATTCCTGCATATAGATCTGCATCTTTTAGAATTGTTTTCCCTAGAGTCTACACTGGCTGGTCTATGCTGGATTTAGGCCTATGGATGATTGTTCCTATTTCATCTAAAAAGTTCTGACACTATCTGTAAAAGTTCTGTTCCCTTCTTAAAAAAAATAAAAATAAAATAATAATAATAAAAAAAGAAAAAAAAACACAATAGCCCTCCTTTAGGATGCCCTTGCCCAGGATTAGCCTTAAATTCCAGGCTTTGAAGCTACCAGGTCATTGCACTATTGAACTTTTTTTGGGGGGCTACCCAGGAGACTGTTTGATTCTCAGCATTAAGCACATGCTGTTCTACTCAAGTGGCAATATGCCAAATCCGTTTAAATATTTAAACATTAACCTCAAAGTTACTAGCTTGTAGAAAAGCAGCCATTCTTCCAGAGAGATTAAAGTTGTTTCCTGGTCAGTATCTTGAATACAAAGGTCATTTTGCCATTTTCTGAAAGTGATTTCTGGAAGAATTGAAGAGCATGGAAAAGTTGCTGGAGTATTCATAACAATTTCAACGACAGTTCTTTTCTTTGAAAGTAGGGACACAAGCATGTTACATGGCATTTTCCTTTTCCAGCACTTTAGTAATCTATGGCGTTTAAAATGCTAATGTTTCACATCAGTAAAGTGAAAAGGTTTTGAGGCATTTCACAGGCACGTTTTCTTTTGGTTATCCTACATCAAAAACCAGACACCAAACAGTAATAACCAGCGTTTTCCATGAATATCTAGAAGTCAAAATAAAATATGTAATGTTTGCTTTCCTGTGATAATGAAAAAAAGAGTGTATGTAAGAGCTTGGAGGGGTGGGGGAACACTGACCTCACATCTATGTTTAAGAAACAAATACCAGACAGCTAAAAAGGGAATGAACAAGCACAGGGCTGCTACTTCCCCCTCTTAATAGGTTGCATGATTACTCAATCATCCGATGATATTTTAAGGCAAAAAAGTTTGAACTTGCCATTTAAAGTTTGTCCAAAATGGTGATTCTCTAAACAAAAAACAAAACAAGCAACTGCCACATACTACAGTGCGCTGAAAAGCCATTAACATCGAGACATTCAATAATCTGCACCTTTGTGCAGTGTTACAATGGTTCATTCAAAAAAAGATTTTAAGTGCCTACTCAGGTATACATCTGTTTAACTGGGGCCGGGGGGGGGGGGGGGGGGACAGAGAGAAGAGGAGGGAAGGAGCCAGAAGGTGATTTTTTTAAACGGTTTTGTAAACCACCTTCTGCTGTTTAGAGACCATAATTAGTCCAGCAGATTGAGAAACCTACTCCTTCTACAGTATCTGGCCATATTTAAGTTTGAAAAGCATAAAGCTAGTTTTGTATGAAGCTGCTGGTTGGCTGTCAAGAATATATTGCAACTGATTTTTTTTTTTCCTCCTTAAAACCCTTTTCCCCCCACCTTTTTTCAAGAACAAAATTCTATGCTGCCCCTCTACAGGAAGCTGGCATTTACTGTGCTGTTTATAAATAAGCAAGCAGTATGTAATAGTAGCTTTACTCTGACATGAATCTGTTATAAACAAGCTCTAAATATAACTTACATGAATACTATGGAATGACCTCTACAGAACCAGACTCCTTTTATCAATGATAGGCATCCATCATAGACAACAGATTAAAAAGTCTGATCCCAAAGTCCACCACAGCTTACATATTGTCTTCAGTAAGAAAGCTAAACAACTGAAAATATGTGAAGGCCTGTGACTGTGTGCCCTCATAGAGGACAAAGCTTCTTCCCTTATTTAGCACTGAAAATAACCCATTAGGAAAAAAAAAAAAAAAAAACACAGACTTGCTATATTTAGAAGACAACTTACCTACAGTGTGCCCCACATACGAGTGAGTGCTGGAGGCCTGCCTACATGGCAAGCCATACAGAAGTATCAAGCATTCTGCTAGAAGGGCCTGTTCTATCTCCTGCAGTTTGTTAACCTCTCTAACGGGTCTGCAGTATGTTAAAGTTACTCCTCTTTGGATTCCACAGTAATACAGGCTGCATTTTTACAAATGCATGCTTGTGACTACATATTACAATACAGTAAGGACTACACACCAACACAACAGCACAGTGACCTGTAGTACATGATATTTCAGCTTACAAGAGATGCTGAACACAGTGGAAAGATAACCGGACACAGAAGGAAAGAATTAGAGTACTAAGAGCCACTAGGCCAGGACAGGTGGGAAAAGCCACAGGCTGAAAAGAATCTAGGGACCAAGACAGTGGGAAGCCAACTGAGACTGCAGGCATCACTGCCAAGTACAGGAAACATCCAGCTGACAGGCTACAGGGCAAGTAGGGAAGCTACCATTCCAATAACAAAAAATGTACATGCAATATCTTTCTTGCTAAAGCAATGACTAAAGCTGCAATACCTTTTTCAGTAGGGGCAGCTTTTAGCAAGACTTCAGAAGGTCCAATGATCCTAGATAATTCCTTGTCTAGGAAGCTGAAGACAACTGCTATTCAACTCTCACTTTGCAATTAAGCTATTAAACAAACCATCAGTTCAAGCCACCTGAAATTTGGAACCAGATTTAGTAACATCTTAAGTGTTGAGATACGGCTGTACTAGAGTAGAAAGGCATGACTAAATGCTACTTACGCACAATACAACCATTGTTAGGCCTATGAGAAACTTATGACAACAGACTTGCTTTATGGTATTTGACTTTGGAGTAGACTTGCTGAACAGCAGGGCACTATCACATTAAATCCATGGCACACAAAACCAAGTAAGTTCGGGATTAGGAAAGAAAGGCAAGGATGAGTCCTAATCTAACAAAAACATCTCAGATATTTTGATTTGTGTGTTTAAGTCAGAAACGAACTTTTACCACTTGCAGCATACATTGTTAACAAAGTGCAGGACCAAAAGCCTTTACAAATCTACTGAGAAAACAGCCAAGTCCACAGAGTTTGTACCACTTGGTGTCAGAACATGAACGAGCTATAAAGGATGAAGAAACCTTGGGTAAACCAATACTCTGCATGGCTCTAAATGAGTATCCAAAGCTATTACATGAGTTTGTGCTATTCATTACATGAGTTAGTTGCAGAACAGATGCTCTTGCTCTGCACAATAGATTCTACCACACTAAGACAAGCAAGCTCCCTAACTGCTTGGCAAGCCTCTGCCATGCTTCTAGTTAGGTACTGCCAGTGCAAATGCTTAAAGGCAACCAGCTGCCTAGGGCCACCAACCCATGCTGACTGCAGAACCAGCTATTATCTCCCGGCATCAAGACCAGCTGATTACATTATTACAGTAAAAGACAACACTCAGACACAGTTCAATTTCATAATACTCACCTGTAACAATTCCTGAACACATGCACTACACAGGAGATCCATGGCTTTGAGACATTTTTATACTGTGAAGCAAGAACATTAAGGACATACCCAGACCACAAGACCTGAAAGGAATTCCTTCCATTTAGGAAAAGCTTGCAAGGGAAGAATTCCAGCAAGCCACCTGTAAATACAAACGCAACAAAAAGCTGTTCGCCTGTAACTAAGCATCAAATAAGAACACACTCACTGCATTCAAATACTCCTCAGAAAGACAATGCTGGCTACAAATTCATTAAATTGAGCCACATGTTTTGTGATAGGCTGTTCTACGAAATAGGTATCACGTCAGCAGATTTTCTTCTAGCACCTTCATGTTGCTGATGGCAGTTGCTCGATTACTATAGAGACCTGAAGAGATAAGGTTTTATGAACAGTAAAGATGGTCCATGCTCCATACAGAGCTTGAGAGATAAAAGCATCATAAGTTTAACATCTATCACTAGATGAGAAATAAAGCAAGTGTACAAAATAACACTCTTCAGAGAAAACCTGTAATAGCATCTAGCTCCTATGTTGCAAACCTACACACATCTGAAGTATACCTGTGATAATATGGACAGTATATACACTGCCCAACCACAAATATGCGGTAGAGAGCATATCTGAAGCAGTGAGATGTCTAGATTGTACTATGTGACAGAGAGGCACCAGGTTTCTTCAGACATCTTCTCCTAGGTATCTAAAATCCAATAAAAAAACAAGTCAGCATTAAAGATGGCCAAAAGATGATGTGCAGAGGTGAAATTGGCAGACAAGCTGTGCTTAGATAGCATTACAAGAGTGGAATATTATTATAGGCTTTCCCAGATTAGATAATAGTCAAGCACAGAGTAATAGTTTTAAGATCAGGCTACTGATGGGAGGAAAGCAATACACAGCACACAAATCAGACGAGAGAATACCACAACAGACAGAGCCTGCTTTAGGTACCAAAAACCACTAAGCCTGTACATCCAGAAGTGGCCTGCATCATACGGCCATAAACAAGCAGTATCAAAGGTAAGGGTTATGCTACTATGCAACACAGACTAGATAGACTCAGCAGGGACAGCATCAGTGGGAAACTCTTCCCATGCATAAGCAGGGCCAACAAAGAATCCACAAAGCATCAGGAGCTTCAGCTGCAAGTCACAAGTAATAACCTATACTATCCAAAAGGTGGAAAGGTGCAGAACATCAAAGACAAGCATCCCTCTTCCTTCTTCCCTAAACAGTAACAAGAAGACACTGCTTTGAACACAAGTGTTTGCAAGACTGAAAGCTGCTAAGCCTCTCAGAGGGAATCATGATGGAGTAAGCACAGCCTGATTTCAACCAGCAAATCTACAAAGATAACAGGGCAGGAACACCTGTAGCAAATGACACAGAACCAACCAAAGAGAAACATACATAGCATTAGGGAAAACAGGGAGTCTTTGCCAAGCATGCCACATGCAGTTGTACAATCCTTACAGAAGCTTTTCTGAACAGTCAGTTTAGATCTCTGTGCTGAATAACAGTATGAAAGGATAATTTCAGTGCTACTTTCTTAAACTAACTGGCCAAGATCACTTTTTAAAATCCGTCAATGTGCTTAACCCATTAACCCACTAATGAAAATAAGAGCTTTATTAAAAGTTTCTAGTTTTACCTTCCATAATATTGTTACCTTCCATACACATTGTTGCAAAAATTAGTTATTAGAACAATTGGTCCTTTCAACCTAGCAGTTTTCAGGTTTTTTGAGTATTTTTGTCTTTAATTACCAGCTTCTCCAACAATACAAGTCAATTTCCAGACAGAGCTGGGGTGACAGATCAAAATAGACCTGCTCATTTTTCATGACTGAAGATTAATGGCCTACTTAATTCCAGTTTCTGGGATAATTATAGACTGATTTAACTGACAAAAGAGCACTTACTACAAACCATATTTTCCAAAAAGCAAGACTTTTCAGATTGTTATCCCCAAACAGCAAAGTGTTCGGATATGAGCCAAAGCAGTGCAAATCAGCAGGAAGTTTACCAAACATTTAAATAAATTCTAGTAATGAAGATGTAAGAGTAGTCCATGCTTTGTGACAAGTCAAACTATGGCAAAGGAAGGGTTTAATCCCCACGTGACATCAAATTGCATATGACACGATACTCCCAACAGCACTGCCTGTGGCAGTAGAGATTGTCAAAGTCTTTTAAACCAAATTTCAACTTATCCTGCAATTCTTCTTGAAAGAAGATCATAGAAAAAAATCAAGAACAGGACAGTGTTCTGACATTGCTTAAGAAGGTTTTATGCTGACTGATGATTTAAATGCCGATTACAAAGAACCCTAATATAAAAATGCATACAAGTATATTGCTTTTGTTTATACGTCAGCATCTCACAGAAGCAATATCCTACTTCACTGTGCTTCCAAAAGTTCATGGTTAATGAGTTTGCCGTTAACTGTATTTTTATTAAGCCTCTTAAAGGTAGGGCAGACACTTAAGAGAAAACTACCAGTATGGAATACTGCAGCTACAGAAAAGTGACACACTAAACCACATGGAATTGAAAACTTTGGAAGTAACTGAACAAACAAGACAAAACCCATGATAATTATGTCCAATTTGGCAGATTCCAGTCAAACAATCCTTCATGGTTCTCCAAAACAGGACACTCAGTAACACCCAGTGGTATATGTAACTATTGCTCCACAAACTAGAAGCATTACTGAGCAAAGAGTAACCTGGGTTGCCAAAACTCCAGAAGTTTGAGATAAAGCTAGTACAGAAAGAATTCCAAATTTACAGATTGTATATGCCACTTTTCTGGAGAATAATTATTCATGAAGCTATATGTGCTTCATTGGGGGGGGGGGGGGGGCCACCTTTCCTGCTAATTTTTCCCAGGAAAAAAAGATGGAAGATCTCTTCCCCAAGCTAAAAGCTATTCTAAGGACATTTGATACATCATTCAGCTGGATGAAAGGAAAGGCAGGTCAAAGGGGAAGCAACTAAACTCACAGTAAGTGTATGAAAAATTCTGATGGCAAGAATTAGCATTCAGAGAACTGCATAGCACCTAGAGACAGAGCTAGAGTCTATATGCAACCCGGAACCACACTGAAGAGCTATGACCCTGTACACAGACAAGATGATTTATCAGTTCAATATAATTTTAGAAGCAAGGGGCTCCAACAGCTTTAAGATAAATTTGCTCAAGTCTCTCATCTTCCATCTCAAAGAATGTACTACCAGAAACTGAAATTTGGTATGAGTGTTGAGTTCTACAATAACCCTTGCCTATAGACCTGTAAACAGCTCACCCATTTCAATTCAAGCTAGTTCTTTCCTAAGAACAAAGTGATCTGTAAGGGTATCCAAAACAGGTTATGGTATCTCCATCCTTGGAGGTTTTCAAGACTCAGCTGGACCACTGACATCAGCTACAGGTAAGTTGATCTAGCAGTGGCAATAGTCATACTTCAACCTAGAGGTTGGACTAGGTGACCTCCAAAAGTCCCTCCCAGGCAACTTCTCATAATTCTGTAAATTAAAGCATTTCTTAAAGCAATATGCACATTCACAGAAAGTATTCTGCAGTCACCTCCTGGCCTCTCTTTTAAAGCCGTGTTGCTGGCAATTCAAGTATCTCTAGTAACCACAGTTTGCATGGGAAATATTTCACTACCACTAAAACATTTGAATCGGGTATTAAGAACAAGCACTCAAACTTCATCCAAGAATTGATCACTATTGTAGACTAAGCATGCTGTGCATAAATCATTGTCAAGGACATCTCCTATTTATATCTCCAGTTTCAAACTGGTCTCACTTCATTATCCTGAAGGGCTACATCTATCTTACCTCTCAGTTTCTCAAAGAGTAGCAGCACCTGGCTCACTAGGAACATAGGGGTAAAATGTCAAGTAAAATAGAAAAGGTACATCACATTTACTGTGAGAACAGGCATGCAAATGAACAAGCTGATAAACAAGTCCCCATTATTGCTTCATGACAGCTCATTCATCTGCCCATTCATCTTTACCACAACTCTGTCAGATTGTATATTGACATACATGTTAGAAAGCAGAGACAGACAGGAACCTTTATTTCAGTGTCACGTAGCTAGAGTTCTCAAACTCCTCTAGAATGATGTTCCAGGAAAATCCTCAGATTTTTCAAGTTATTCAGACAAGATGGATTGCTGCAACTCAATACACTGGGGTTATGACCAATCAGTACCTCTCTCCAGGAACCTCAGCTACAACTCAAATAGGCAATGACCTCAGTTGAAGCAGAAGTCTAATACTCCCACACCAAATGCTCACACTCATTCAAGAGTACTATCATACTCAGTCAAAAGTGATCACTAAAAGAATTTTTTGGCCAGCCATGTTAATTTACTATTGAAGCTGATCTCACAAAGGAAAAAGGGTAACCATTTCTAAGACCACTCCCTGAAAGGCCACAAAATCCATTGGTGCAATCAAACACAACTAACAAATCCAGAACACACAGTATGGACATCCTATATTGCCAAGAGATCAGGGAAAACAGAGCTGCTTAACATAGCTACTAGTAATAGCTTCTGTTTCTTAGCAGAAATCTTTTCACAGTACTCCCATCTTCCTGTAGCCCTACTTTTGCTTCTAAGAGGCCTCACCCCATCTTCCTGATGGGAAACTAGTTGACATGACTGGGTCAAGCACAGCAAGCAAACTACCTTTTGAAGCAAGATCTTCTTGTTTTGTTTTTCCTTTTTTTTTTTTTCCTTCCCATTAGAGAGATAGCATAGAAAGCTACAGTAAAGGGAATTAGAGTTATTAGGAATATCAAGCACTGGAACAAAGTTGTACACCACAGACATTTAGAATGTTTTATCCCATCCCAGTGAGTTTGCTGTATAGCTTGTGGCCACCATCACTCTAAGCACACAAGACAGTAACCRGATGCATGTCCAACATGGTCTGAAGTAGGAACTTGTTCCTGAAAACCCGATGCAGGTTATTATATAAAGTACCAGGAGGCAAGATGTTGAATGTATTAGTTTTATTCCCCTGCACAAATCTTAAATATTCTGTCCTTGACATATACTGTTGCATGATACCGTGCATCCACATTTATATTATTTGCAAAAATGAAATAAAGCTCATTTAGAATATGGTACTTTAAGTATTTTCATAATTTTCACAATTTTTTTTAATTTAAGTTTCTTGAAAGCATATTGGCAGCTTTGTATCCAGATTTCAGTAACCTGGAAGAGCTAAAATGCCCCCCTTCCCTCCCCCGCAAAAAGCAATCCCCCCACTCCCTCCCCCCCCCCCAAAAAAAAATAAATAAAAAAATCACAGAACCAGGAGAACCAAACTGAAGAGGAATGACAGAGACCAGAGAACTAACACAACCAGGTAATTAACACATCACAGACATACACCAACAGCTTTGGTCCTTCCTGACACAGAAACTAAACAAAATACTTATATCTGTTTCAGTTAGTAACTTGGCTTGAAAAGTACCAGAATAAGTAAGGATTAATATTAAAAAAAAAAAATCCCCCCCACCCCCCCTACACACAATGAAATAAAGCTGGAATTAATATATGTGCTAGGAGTGGAAGAAATCCTACAGTTCAGTGGGAAGTTAAATCCTGGTATAGCTTTTTAGTACTCAAAAAAAACCACCCACACCACAAAACTCATGTAGAAAATTAATAATATTAATTGTGAATCTTTCTTATGTAACTTATGAGATTAAAAAAAAAACACCGATTTTTTTTATTCAAGTAATAAGTACAACTATGCATAGCCAATGTATTCTGCTGAATAATCTCAACGATAACAGAGAAAATAGGAAAATGGAAAACAAGTCTACCCTTGCCCTTATAAAAGTAACTGATGAGTCCAAAAACATTTTCAGAAATTAATCAGGAAAAGGAAACAACTCCACAGTGCAAGTATTCTCTTAAAAAGAACTTATTGTTCTCACTTTTATGGTTGTTCAAAAGAAACTGTAAAACAAACAACCATTTACACTGTATAAACACTGAAGAAGCACTGACTCTTGTTTCATTTTTTGTAAGAAACCAAGCAAAGCAGAATAAAGAGCACTAACCTTGTACAGTTTTAACTCCAAACTTCTGCCCTAAGCCTGATCATTCCAGAAACTTGCCAGGTAATCCTCTGAATCCATGGGATACAGTAAACTTTCAAAGCTCTTGTTTTTCCTGACTTAACAGTGAATCAGGATATATCATATATTGAGTTAAGGAAACAAAATAACCTAAATATAAATTGGAACTTCCGGGTCCAACTTACCATGGGGCACACGGCACTTTGCTAACATAGGTGCATCAAAAAAAAAAACCCACTGTAGAGTAGTTCCGATCATAATACAGTTGTGGTACATTTTAACGTGTTATGTATAAAATGTAGTATGTTATACATTTATACATGTATAATTATTACCATCCAGTCCTCCATTACCAGATGGCTAAATTGCATTCCACAGTTTCCATTACAACTCTTAATTTTTTTTAGACTGCTAAGATCAATAGCTATCTGACATGCTAGATCCCAGCAGAATACTAAGTCTTGCAATTTAAAAACAAGCCTCATGATAATTGACTTTTTTTGGTAATAACCCAGCTCTATGGTAGAATCTTTGTTCTTCCTAAAAAAGAAACCCGCTTCTTTCATACGTGACTGCAGACAAAAGTTTAAAACCACAAAACACAGAGGTTAGAAGTGGGACCCCCAGGTGTATTTAAAGTATCATTACTCTGTCAGTTCTTGATTTTTTCCAAGATCTTTACAATGCATTATTGTAGATCTAGTCTTCGAACTGAAATCGATATCTCAGAAGTGCCTAAGTAAAACACGAGGGGGTGGGAAACCAAGCTATGAATCCAACAGTAAGGCTTGCTAATATCTACGTAATCTAAATTGCTCAAGAAGATACCATGAAGCCAGTTTTAAGATGACACCTGCTACAACTTTAATATTTTTCAAATATTTTCAGACTGTAGAGTCTTCATATACAGAGTTGTCTCTCCACTGGGTGGAAAAATTATGCTAAATAAAATAATTAAAATAATCAGGTAGTTCTGATATAATTCTAGCCACAGTTCTGAGGCAGTCTGATCTCAGCAAGAAATCGGAATTCTGCATTATTTTTAAAAGTGACTATATGAATTTTAAATATAGCTTTGCTAGCAGACAACCAATTAAGCTCCATTAAAAAGAAATTTTAAAAACAAACTATTATTACTTGTCTACAATAATTAGCCTTAAGAGAACTAAGTTAGTCCCAATGGCCTGGTACAGAGTCATGCCAGCCAGCCACTACAGTTCATCACTGTGGTTCCACAGGAGGACACAGTGTACGTCACATGGAATAAACAATTTTTAATACCCATCTTATTAAGTAATCCAGGCAGTGAACTGCATCTGTCTTTATAACACACTTTGAAAGTCTGAGTGATAAGCTAAGCAGGTTGAAGCTCTTCTGCTCACACAAAAAACAACTTTCATAATACAAAAAACTTACCTCTCCTCACATTAGAAAAGGAGTTATTACCACGTATTAAGTTCATTTAGAAAAAGGAGAGAGCAGACAATTATTAACCATAAATACCTAATCAACATAGACCACGCATTACCTGATTTGTTAGCAAGTACAGTATTAAGGATATCTTAAAATCAGAGCAAGCTTTAGATTATGACCAGCCTTACAATGTGTAGAAAATGACCATTTAACTGCCTCAGTTAAAGTTACCTTCCACAGCACAAGACCTGATCTTCTAGACAACCCCCTCACGTGGGGTTTAACCTAGCTGTACTGTCCATCGCGCCACAGAAGTAAAATAAATAAATAAAACCAAAGCGCAGCCTTAGTCCCAGCTGCAGACTGTCMCAGCTGCATCCGAAGCAAGAACCTGCTCAGCCCTGATGTCGAGAGGATGCTTGATCTTTGCTGCGATCATGAACTTGCTAACACTTCCTTTTTTTTTTTTTTTTAATCGGCACTCTCGCCTTGGCCTTGGAACAATGGTATCAAGTTTAAGCTCAATGCCCTTTCCAAACGCCAGCTCTCCTTTCCTTGCCAACCTCGTGTTGTATAAATAGAAGCAAACGGAGGAGCAAGCATTCAAGATATTCTTTTAGAAGTGCAAGTGCTTGAGCTCTTGCTGCAGGAGTCGATCAGCCCAGGTGCACAACAGCAGTCAGCACCAGCGCTTAAACATTTCCAGTACAACACTTGCGCTCAGCTGGTTAAAAGCTGCACCAGCAATGTGGAATTTCGGTACTTTTTTTAAAACTAAACATCCCCCGAGGCCCGTTCAGAAGGGCTTTAGCAGTGCACTTCACTGCGGCTCGCAGTAACGAGGCTAATACAGCACCTGTGCGCTGTAACGAGGTTAAGGCTCACACGCAGTTGCATCTTTGAGGAGAACTGTGCACGGTTAATCAGAAAAAAATTAAGAAAAGTAAAAAGTAAAAACAAAACAAACCCCCCCCCACACACACACACAAACCCTTGGTCTTAACAGCCCGTTTCCACGAAGTCTGAGGGGAGGCAGCAGCCACCCGCTTCCCCGCGCAGGAGCCGAGCCACAAAACTTCGCAGACGGAGGCCGCGCCCCCCCCGCCCCCGCTAAGCGCCCGCGCCCCGCGCCGGGGGGGAAGGTACTTACGCCGGTGCTCAGACGCCCCCGGCCCTGCGGCCGGGCTGCGCAGCCAGAGGGAGCCTGACCCAAGCGGCGGTGCGGGGCCGAGGCGCGGCCGCCACGCCAGCCCCTCCCCAGCACCGGCGCGGCCACAGGAGCCCGGCCCGGTGCGGTGCGCG